>NW_026265333.1:0-22500 GCF_025860055.1 Xyrauchen texanus | reverse complement strand
AATAAAACACCGGGAAGATTTTGTCCATTACACCAATTGCTATAAAACGTTAAATGCTACCGACCGCAGTAAAAGTTAGGGTTAGGGTTAGGGTTAGGGTTAGGGTTAGGGTTAGGGTTAGGGTTAGGTTAGGGTTAGGGTTAGGGTTAGGGTTAGGGTTAGGTAGGGTTAGGGTTAGGGTTAGGGTTAGGGTTAGGTTGTTAGGGACAACGGCCCCCCCCATAACAGTCCCCCCAGACTGCTATAGTTTACTTAGGGGACTCGCAGAAAAGCACTGGTCGAGCGATGTTTCTGGTGGACCTGATCGACCTTTGCCTAAATTACAAAAAAGGGGGAATCCCCTACCTAGGCCTGTTTGTGCCCCCCACATGGCCTTGAGACTTTCGGCCACTAGGGTTTTAGGAAAATCTTGATTCAAGAATCTCCGTTATTTTGATTTTTGTTCCAAACAAGTTCCAGTCCTATGCCTATTTGTAAAACTTTTTAGATTCCTTCTATCGCCCTTCCTTGTTCTAAAGAGAAATTCCTGTCTGCTGCCTATTTGTACCCCCACATGGCCTTGAGACTTTTGGCTATTAGGTTCACTCTTTAGATTCTTCCTACATTAGGGTTAGGGTTTTAGGGACAATGGCTCCCCAACAGTCTCCCCAGACTGCTATAGATTATTAGGTTAAAACTTTTAGATTTCTTCTATCGCCCTTCCTTGTTCTAAAGAGAAATTCCTGTCTGCGCCTATTTGTACCCCCCACATGGCCTGGAGACTTTTGGCTATTAGGGTTAACTCTTTAGATTTTTCCTACATTAGGGTTGGGTTGTTAGGGACAATGGCTCCCCATAACAGTCTCCTCAGACTGCTATAGTTTATTAGGTTAAAACTTTTAGATTTCCTCTATCGCCCTTCCTTGTTCTAAAGAGAAATTCCTGTCTGCTTCTATTTGTACCCCCCACATGGCCTGGAGACTTTTGGCTATTAGGTTAACTCTTTAGATTTTTCCTACATTAGGGTTGGGTTGTTGGGACAATGGCTCCCCATAACAGTCTCCTCAGACTGTTATAGTTTATTAGGTTAACACTTTTAGATTTCTTCTATCGCCCTTCCTTGTTCTAAAGAGAAATTCCTGTCTGCTGCCTATTTGTACCCCCCACATGGCCTGGAGACTTTTGGCTATTAGGTTAACTCTTTAGATTTTTCCTACATTAGGGTTGGGTTGTTAGGGACAATGGCTCCCCATAACAGTCTCCTCAGACTGCTATAGTTTATTAGGTTAAAACTTTAGATTTCTTCTATCGTCCTTCCTTGTTCTAAAGAGAAATTCCTGTCTGCGCCTATTTGTACCCCCCACATGGCCTGGAGACTTTTGGCTATTAGGTTAACTCTTTAGATTTTTCCTACATTAGGGTTGGGTTGTTAGGGACAATGGCCCCCCCATAACAGTCTCCTCAGACTGCTATAGTTAGGGGTTAGGGTGGGGTTAGGGTTAGGGTTAGGGTTAGGGTTAGGGTTAGGGTTAGGTTAGGGTTAGGGTTAGGGTTAGGGTTAGGTTAGGTTAGGGTTAGGGTTAGGGTTAGGGTTAGGGGTTAGGGTTAGGGTTAGGGTTAGGGTTAGGTATAGAGGTAAAAACGACTTCCACCCTCATTATGTCCACCCTCATTTGCATATCGAATCTGATTGGCTGGATTGTTTCACAGATAAATCTTTAGGACGGTCGGTCCGATTTTGCCAAGCTTGGTGTCATCGAATTCAGAATTCCGTCTGCATTCATGTGACGAGGAGAGATGAACAGAAGAAGAGAGCAATGGAAATGTAGCGCTGAAAAGGTAGAAGAGTCTTTTGCACGTAGGTTGTGAGTGGTTTAAAAATGTCACATGCACGCCTTTAAGATTTGCATGAATACGACTGTAATGGAGACGTGGTAATGAACGCATTTTTCACAAGAACGCTGAAATGTTTTTGTAGGAATTGTTGGGTGGGATAAACTCAATCCTTTATTATTATTATCATTTCATGAAACTTATCGGGGCATGCTTGTGAGGAGGAGATTATTGTGTTGCGAGCAGAGCAGACTTGAGTCCAGTAAATATAGCCTATTAAAGAAATTGTTCCAAAAACAAATGCATCAGAAAATAACCGAAGGACTTGAAAAACTTTTAAGAATAAAAACGGCATCGAATCTTGCCACGATAATGAGATGACACACTTGTTAGGGGCGTTTTGCCCTTTGAAATGAAATCTGCGAAATCCAATAAAGCCCATTCGCGGTTCACTCGCTGAGTCATCGATTACAATAACAACACATCAATTCAGATTTCCTTAAAGATAACTTTTTTTTTATTTATTTTTTTTATTAATAATCATGCCAAGGTCTTACATTAAATTGTGTCCAAAATTGCAGAACATGAACAGCCAAAAAATAATAATAAATAATAAAAATAATATAAGGTTGAACAATGAAAGCATTTTTTGACTTTTCAATGATTTTTTGTTTTTTATGCCCGTCAAAGACATAATATAGAAGTTACAGTCAACCAGAAAAAGTGACTTGACATTGCAACTCTCCACGTGTCCAACTTGCAGAGGTGGGACCAAGTCATTGTTTTCCAAGTCACAAGTAAGTCTCAAGTCATTGCATTAAAGTCCCGAGTGAAGTCCCAAGTCAAGGCAGGCAAGTCCCAAGTCAAGGCAGGCAAGTCCCAAGTCAAGTCCAAGTCAATTTACAAATCGTCAACTTTTAGCTTCAAGTCTTAAAGAAGTCATTAGTGCGCTTTGCCCAAATTAGTGTCAGAGTATTAATTACTATAGTAAATGTATACTAATTTTATCTAGAAGTTTCTAATTTAAAATCTAATTTTATCTTTCTTTTTTTTTTATCGATATCTACCCGTAAAGACCAAAGAGGGTAATAAAGATGATACATGGATCTTATCTTTGGACACACATTAAGGCAAACCAAACTTTTACTATAAACACGCTGTGAAAGGACGCTGAACGTGCTGAACTGGTGAGTGAAATCTGAAATATTACCAGGCAGTGGCTAAGGGCAGACATTTAAGTTGCATATACGAAGTTCTATACTGTAAAGTGCCGCAAACCGAGTAAATGATCGGATTTGTGATTTTTAGAACCACGCACCAATATAATTAAATAAATATAGCTAAACGCGTGACAGAGGACCAGCACGTCCGCAAAAGAATGAGTGTGTTTACATGCACATTTTAACCAGTTATGCTCAAAAAGCACCAACGTGTGTGGTCACAATAAATGGCGTTCCTTTATCGAGGTCATACAACAGGGTAATAAAACACCGGGAAGATTTTGTCCATTACACCAATTGCTATAAAACGTTAAATGCTACCGACCGCAGTAAAAGTTTGCGGTTCAATATGCAGACTTTGTTAGCCTGTAAATCAACTTACCTCTGTCTGTGGATTTTCAGATTCCTCACAAAATTGGACGTTGTCGACGAGGTGTCTGTAATTTTGTAACCACAGGTTCTACATGTCGCAATCCTTTTGTTGCCTTTAACGCTGTATTCAATATATCCCAATTATATCACCTTTGGTATAATTTTTGCTGTGTCCTAGTCCTTAAATGCGCGCCATGGTCTTCAAACTTGGTCCAGCTTTCGTGGAAGCTGATTGGTTGAATATGGAGCGTTGAAATGCAGATTTGAAAATCAAATGAATCGTCTATTTGGGAAATTAATCGTTGATTTACTGCACATTTTTTAATTATACAACTCTTATCTTTGGTTTTAAAAAGTATAAGTATTTCCAAGTCAGACGGCTGAAGTCCAAGTCAAGTTGCAATCATTGCTGTCAAAGTCTAAGTCGAGTCGCAAGTCTTTTTTAATTCTATCGAGTCGAGTCGCAAGTCATCAAATTAGTGACTCGAGTCCGAGTCAAGTCCAAGTCAAGTCCAAGTCACGCGACTCGAGTCCACACCTCTGCCAACTTGATGAAGCCGGATAACCGTTGCATTTTAGAAATGAGTTCACAAGTGAAGGGATGATGAATTTTATTGTGACAAGAGGAGCTTTAAAAACAATATAATAACAATAAATAGCGATACGTGAAATGGCTGAGGCTCCAGTGAGTTAAAATTGTAACTTTGTGGTTTTGCGACGGGTTTTCACACTTCAAAGCCTTTTTAAGACCAACTGAAGAAAACTCAAGGAATCGATTGAAGGGAACAATCCACCAGCGGGCTCTCGAATTGTAAACGTCTAGGGAGCGCACAAAGATTTACATTTGTAACGACCCTTCAAAGTTTAAAAATGCAACTTAAAGGCTTGAATCCCTCTGCTCCCAACCACCAGCACGTGGTAATAGCTTGGCCTCGCCGCTGGCGGCAGTCCATACAATGTCAGTCTATAGAAAAATGTTTGTCTGTGGGTGGCTGCTGTTCTGAAGGTGCTGGCGGTGTGGGCCTGGGGTTGCCGAGAAGACCAGCATTGGCCCCGTGACTCTGGGAGGTACGCTCGCGGAGATACGGGCTTCGCTATGGCCCGCATTATATATGGTGCGTGCTGTAGCGAATTTGACAGCGTGGTTGGTTTCCGCTGGCGTCCCGGTGGCGTCCCGGGGACCGTGCTAGGAGCGCTTTGGGGGCGTTTGGAGTCGATCGGCGTAGGTTTGAGTGGAGTGTTTTCGGGGCCCGTGGCAGCCCTCGGTCAGGCCAGAGCAGGACAGAGGATAGAAACCACCGATGGCAAACACGCCATCTTCTTTAACTTTGGTTCCGTTGGTCCGATTTTTTTTTAAACGTTGTATACGTGTTCTATATGTGATCCTCTAGCTGTCTGATTGGCTTTGTCCTCGATCGGTCTTAAGAGTTTTGATTTAGACTCAAATACAGACTTCTCCTACGGTCTAACTTGCTCTATATTGTGTAAATGTTGTGTCTTTTTGATCAGTGTGACTTGCATTTAGTTTGGAAATGTGTCATGTTCAGAAGTTGGTTAAGTTTACAGTTAAAGATGAATAAAGTGATGCAATCTTAATTTGTGTAAGCATGGTGCCTTGATGATACATTTGACTTTTATTAGCTTAGAAGTTGGTTATGTTAAGAAGTTAGGTTAGGTTATGGGATATAGGGATGAAAACCACCCATTTTGTGATGCACCGACAGGTAGCCATGCGGTCAGACACAGTCTGTGAGTGAGCTCGATCAGGTAAAGTGACTCCCTGACATGCTAGCTGCAGCTCTTTTGTGACCTCAGCGGTGCCAAGCAGAAATTGACATTTACATTTATGCATTTGGCAGACGCTTTTATCCAAAGCGACTTACAGTGCACTTATTACAGGGACAATTCCCCGGAGCAACTTGGATTAAGTGTCTTGCTCAAGGACACAATGGTAGTGGCTGTGGGGATCGAACCAGCAACCTTCTGATTACCAGTGATGTGCTTTAGTCCACTACACCACCACCACCACTCCATATTAAGCATGCCGCCTATATTAAGCATAAATGTAATAAAACGGTTCCACTGGGGCGGACACACAAAAGTGTAATATGTTTCTCGTGGAAAGACCCCGATAGCGTGTGCTAAGTTTGGGAACGATCGCTCGTTCAGTAGCCAACACGGCGGCCTAAAACGTGCTCCTTTCACAGAGGCTTTATATTGGCCCGACCATATTAAGCATATTTATACGGTAATAATAGGGGTTCCCCTGGGGCGGGACACACAAAAGTGTAATATGTTTCTCGTGGAAAGACCCCGATAGCGTGTGCAAAGTTTGGGAACGATCGCTCGTTCAGTAGCCAACACGCCGCCTAAAACGTACTCCTTTCACAGAGGCTTTATATAGGCTCGACTATATTAAGCATATTTTGACTGTAATAAAACGGGTTCCCATGGGGCTGGGCACACAAAAGTGTAATATGTTTCTCGTGGGAAGACCCCGATTGTGTGTGCAAAGTTTGGGAACGATCGCTCGTTCAGTAGCCAACGCGGCGGCCTTAAATGTAATCATTTAACAGAGGCTTAATAGAATCAGACTATATTAAGCATATTATTACTGTAATAAAATGTGTTCCCTGGGCCTGGGCACACAAAAGTGTAATATGTTTCTCGTGGAAAGACCCCGATTGTGTGTGCAAAGTTTGGGAACGATCGCTCGTTCAGTAGCCAACACAGCGGCCTAAAACGTACTCCTTGGCCCTTTATTGTTTCCCCACTGGTATACAATGTGAGTCTATGGAAAAGTGCTCACAAATGATAAAGAGTTTTTACATCTGAGATGTACTGTTGCAGAAATGATTTTTAATGTCATTCTAAATTTTGCAAGCACAGTATTAAAGTGAATAATTCAGGTGGAATTATACAATAACACGAGAAAATTGTATTGATGGACTTATAAGGATAATAACAAGAAAACTATAATACTACTAATAATAACATTAATAATAGTAATAATTCATTTAATTTATGAAGTGCTTTTCTAGACACGGATGAGAGACCGCAAAGGCTGTCCATTTAACTGGCCATATATTTATTTATAAAATCTGCATGTTTAAAAACACGTGGACGCCCCTAAAGGTTCAGCATTGAAACTGTCTGTGATTCTCTGTTAAAATATCCACTTTTTAGCAGTTTTGCACAGTGCAGTTTTCAATATGTCCACTATTCAATTCAATACAATTCAAAGGGTCTTTATTGGCATGAATATAAACGATACAGTATTGCCAAAGCAGAGGCTGTGTAAAAAGAACTACACCTTAATCTATAATTACATTTAGTTTAACAAATATAAAAATAACTAATCAAAATAAATTCACTATGTGTATATGTGTGTATATATTTGTATCTGCAAGTCAGTAAATCTATCTTTCTATCTACCTAAATATCTGTCTGTCTGTCTTATCTATCTATCTATCTATCTATCTATCTATCTATATATCTGTCTGTCTGTCTCTTTGTCTGTCTATCTATCTATCTATCTGTCTGTCTGTCTGTCTGTCTGTCTGTCTGTCTCTTTGTCTGTCTATCTATCTATCTATCTATCTATCTATCTATCTATCTATCTATCTGTCTGTCTGTCTCTTTGTCTGTCTATCTATCTATCTATCTGTCTGTCTGTCTGTCTGTCTGTCTGTCTCTTTGTCTGTCTATCTATCTATCTGTCTGTCTGTCTGTCTGTCTGTCTGTCTGTCTGTCTGTCTGTCTGTCTATCTATCTATCTATCTGTCTGTCTGTCTGTCTGTCTGTCTGTCTCTTTGTCTGTCTATCTATCTATCTATCTATCTATCTATCTGTCTGTCTGTCTGTCTGTCTGTCTCTTTGTCTGTCTATCTATCTATCTGTCTGTCTGTCTGTCTGTCTCTTTGTCTGTCTATCTATCTATCTGTCTGTCTGTCTGTCTGTCTGTCTGTCTCTTTGTCTGTCTATCTATCTATCTATCTATCTATCTATCTATCTATCTATCTATCTATCTATCTATCTATCTATCTATCTATCTATCTATCTATCTATCTATCAGCTATGCTGATGACACGCTAACTCTACTTGTCTTTCCAGCCCAACGACACCACAGTGACTGCTCGAATCGCTGCCTGTCTGGCAGACATCTCAGCCTGGATGAAGGAACACCACATTCAACTCAACTCAGCCAAGACCGAACTCCTTGTCTTTCCAGCCAACCCTGCTGTTGAACACAACATCACCGTGCAGCTGGGTCCAACTACAGTTTCACCTTCCAAAACGGTCAGAAATCTAGGGGTAACCATTGATGATGAGCTAAATTTCACTGACCACATTTCAAAGACTGCAAGATCATGTAGATTTACACTCGACAATATCAGGAAGATAAGATCCTTCCTCTCTGTACATGCCACACAACTGCTCGTTCAGTCAGCCTTGTCATAACTAGACTGGACTACTGTAACGCTCTCATTGCAGGCCTTCCTGCATGTGCTATTAGACCTCTCCAAATGATCCAGAATGCAGCAGCACTTCTGGTCTTTAATGAACCTAAGAGAGCACATGTTACACCACTTTTTGTCTCTCTCCACTCTCTGTCTATCTATCTATTCACTGTCTGTCTCTTTGTCTATCTATCTGTCTGTCTGTCTATCTGTCTGTCTATGTATGTATGTATGTATGTATCCTATCTATCTATCTATCTATCTATCTATCTATCTATCTATCTATCTATCTATCTATCTATCTATCTATCTATCTATCTATCTATCTATCTGTCTATCTATCTGTCTATCTATATGTCTATCTATGTCTGTCTTTCTTTCTATCTATCTGTCTTATCTATCTGTCTGTCAGTCTGTCTTTGTGTCTGTCTGTCTTATCTATCTATCTGTCTGTCTGTCTATCTGTCTTTTCTATCTATCTCTGTCTGTTTGTCTATCTGTCTGTCTATGTATGTATTCTGTCTGTCTGTCTGTCTGTCTGTCTGTCTGTCTGTCTATCTATATGTCTGTCTTTTCTTTCTATCTATCTGTCTTATCTATCTATCTATCTATCTGTCTGTCTGTCTGTCTGTCTATATGTCTGTCTATCTATCTATCTATCTATCTATCTATCTATCTATCTATCTATCTATCTATCTATCTATCTATCTATCTATCTATCTATCTATCATCTGATCGTGGCTGCATTTCTCTTCTAGTAGTTTTAGATCTAAGTGCTGCATTCGACACGATAGATCACGACATTCTCTTGAATAGGCTGGAGAATTATGTTGGAATTTGTGGAGTTGCATTAGCATGGTTTAGGTCATATTTAGCAGACCACTACCACTTTGTCTATGTAAATGAGGAATCGTCAAACCAAACAAAAGTTAAATATGGAGTGCCACAGGGATCAGTTTTAGGGCTTCTGCTTTTCTCCATGTATATGCTTCCCTGGGAGATATTATCAGGAATCGTGGAATATGTTTCCACTGCTATGCTGACGATACACAACTTTATATTTCTTCAAAACTTGATGAGATTTCACAATTCTCAAAATTAGCAGAGTGTATCAATTAAATAAAAGATTGGATGGCCAGAAATTTCCTTCTACTCAATTCTGACAAAACAGAGGTTCTAATTATTGGACCAAAAACCTCTAAAAATAAGCCGCTAAAATATAATTTGACTCTAGATGGATGTTCTGTTACATCATCTTCAACAGTGAAAAACTTAGGTGTTATGTTTGATACAATCTGTCCTTTGAAAATCAAATTACAGATGTTTGTAGCACAGCATCCTTCCGCCTCAGAAATAGTGCTAAATGAAGGCATATGCTCTCTGTTGCTGATGCCGAAAAACTAATTCATGCGCTCATGACCTAAAGACTAGATTATTGTAATGCATTACTGGGAGGATGTCCAGCAAGATCAATAAATAAACTTCAATTGGTTCAAAATGCATCAGCATTTTAAAATTCTGTTAACTACATACAAAGCTTTGAATGGTCTAGCTCCGCAGTACTTAAATGATCTTCTGTCACGCTATATTCCATCACGCTCATTACGATCGCAAAATTCTGGCCTGTTAATAGTTCCTAGAATATCAAAATCCACAAAAGGAGGTAGATCCTTTTCATATTTGGCTCCTAAACTATGGAATAGTCTCCCAAACACTGTTCGAGATGCAGACACACCCTCTCAGTTTAAGTCTAGACTAACGACTCATCTATTTAGCCAGACATACACCTAATTTATCCTCCAACCCACAATTAGGCTGCTTTAGTTGGGTCTCCCGGAACCAGAAACAGTGATCATGATCTCTAACTCTGCAATACATTTTATGGCATCTATGCTTACATCTTTTTATTTGTTTCCTTGTCTCAACCTCGGACTCCTATCCTGAGGTCACCAGAACCGGCTGGATCCAGCACCATTCCTGCTTCGTGTTGGACTCCACTGCTTCATGTCGCTGAATGATGATGACTAAATGCAGCCGGTGCCAGCCAAACATCACTTCGGTCTATTATGATGGACTTCAGAGGATGAACTGATACCAACTCCAACCTGCATCACCTCGGTCTATTGATGGACTACGATCTTGAAATGGAATGCATAGACTAGCTATTGCCAACAAAAGCCTTCATCAGCCAATTAACAAGGACAATTGCATCTATGTGAACTTCTGCAATTAATCTAGATGGACTTCAAAGCCTGTGGTCATTAATCTTACAGTTCAAACACAATCAATGTTTAAACAATGACCCTTAACCCTTACTTAGTTTAATAATTTTAAACCATGATTTTAACTATACACAAGTAATATTTACATTATATTCATGATGTTAGCCAGAGGGAACTGGCCCCCACAGTAAGTCTGGTTTCTCCCAAGGTTATTTTTCTCCATTAATCCACATCTTATGGAGTTTTGTGTTCCTTGCCACAGTCAGCCTACAGCTTGCTCACTGGGGTTATTAATACAATTATTATTTAATTATTTTTAAACACGATTAAGAATCGTATTTTATCTAATTGCACAATGATGATTCATCGACATTACAGTTTTATCGTCTGTTAATGCTGATCTTCTGTAAAGCTGCTTTGAAACGATGTGTGTTGTGAAAGGCGCTATACTGAATAAAATTGACTTGACTATCTGTCTGTCTGTCTCTCTGTCTATCTATCAGTCTGTCTGTCTGTCTGTCTGTGTCTGGTTTTGTGTGTCTCTATGTAACTAATTAACTAACTAACTAATAAAGCTTTTAAATAATGTTTAAACTTTTTTTATCATTATTATTATTATTTCACAATATTTCTTTTACTTGTATGTGAGGAGTATTTTTGAGTCCAGTTAATTTGATCAAAGATATGTTTCCAAAAATGAAATAAATGAAAAACAAATAACAGAAGGATATTTTGTAGAAAACAAAATGTTTTGAAAATAAACTGCTTCAAATATTGCATAGGTTTAAATTTGTAAGTAGTAAAGTGTAATTCTCCATCAGTCCACTAGGGTTAGCCCCAGTCCGCTGGGGTTAGTTGGGGTTAAATCACTAGTTGACCCTAACCCCTAGCCCTCTGGGGTTAAAAAGTCTGTAGGTATAGAGGTAAAAACGACTTCCACCCTCATTATGTCCACCCTCATTTGCATATCGAATCTGATTGGCTGGATTGTTTCACAGATAAATCTTTAGGACGGTCGGTCCGATTTTGCTAAGCTTGGTGTCATCGAATTCAGAATTCCGCCTGCATTCATGTGACGAGGAGAGATGAACAGAAGAAGAGAGCAATGGAAATGTAGCGCTGAAAAGGTAGAAGAGTCTTTTGCACGTAGGTTGTGAGTGGTTTAAAAATGTCACATGCACGCCTTTAAGATTTGCATGAATACGACTGTAATGGAGACGTGGTAATGAACGCATTTTTCACAAGAACGCTGAAATGTTTTTGTAGGAATTGTTGGGTGGGATAAACTCAATCCTTTATTATTATTATCATTTCATGAAACTTATCGGGGCATGCTTGTGAGGAGGAGATTATTGTGTTGCGAGCAGAGCAGACTTGAGTCCAGTAAATATAGCCTATTAAAGAAATTGTTCCAAAAACAAATGCATCAGAAAATAACCGAAGGACTTGAAAAACTTTTAAGAATAAAAACGGCATCGAATCTTGCCACGATAATGAGATGACACACTTGTTAGGGGCGTTTTGCCCTTTGAAATGAAATCTGCTAAATCCAATAAAGCCCATTCACGGTTCAATCGCTGAGTCATCGATTACAATAACAACACATCAATTCAGATTTCCTTAAAGATAACTTTTTTTTATTTATTTTTTTTATTAATAATCATGCCAAGGTCTTACATTAAATTGTGTCCAAAATTGCAGAACATGAACAGCCAAAAAATAATAATAAATAATAAAAATAATATAAGGTTGAACAATGAAAGCATTTTTTGACTTTTCAATGATTTTTTGTTTTTTATGCCCGTCAAAGACATAATATAGAAGTTACAGTCAACCAGAAAAAGTGACTTGACATTGCAACTCTCCACGTGTCCAACTTGCAGAGGTGGGACCAAGTCATTGTTTTCCAAGTCACAAGTAAGTCTCAAGTCATTGCATTAAAGTCCCGAGTGAAGTCCCAAGTCAAGGCAGGCAAGTCCCAAGTCAAGGCAGGCAAGTCCCAAGTCAAGGCAGGCAAGTCCCAAGTCAAGTCCAAGTCAATTTACAAATCGTCAACTTTTAGCTTCAAGTCTTAAAGAAGTCATTAGTGCGCTTTGCCCAAATTAGTGTCAGAGTATTAATTACTATAGTAAATGTATACTAATTTTATCTAGAAGTTTCTAATTTAAAATCTAATTTTATCTTTCTTTTTTTTTATCGATATCTACCCGTAAAGACCAAAGAGGGTAATAAAGATGATACATGGATCTTATCTTTGGACACACATTAAGGCAAACCAAACTTTTACTATAAACACGCTGTGAAAGGACGCTGAACGTGCTGAACTGGTGAGTGAAATCTGAAATATTACCAGGCAGTGGCTAAGGGCAGACATTTAAGTTGCATATACGAGTTCTATACTGTAAAGTGCCGCAAACCGAGTAAATGATCGGATTTGTGATTTTTAGAACCACGACCAATATAATTAAATAAATATAGCTAAACGCTGTGACAGAGGACCAGCACGTCCGCAAAAGAATGAGTGTGTTTACATGCACATTTTAACCAGTTATGCTCAAAAAGCACCAACGTGTGTGGTCACAATAAATGGCGTTCCTTTATCGAGGTCATACAACAGGGTAATAAAACACCGGGAAGATTTTGTCCATTACACCAATTGCTATAAAACGTTAAATGCTACCGACCGCAGTAAAAGTTTGCGGTTCAATATGCAGACTTTGTTAGCCTGTAAATCAACTTACCTCTGTCTGTGGATTTTCAGATTCCTCACAAAATTGGACGCTGTTCGACGAGGTGTCTGTAATTTTGTAACCACAGGTTCTACATGTCGCAATCCTTTTGTTGCCTTTAACGCTGTATTCAATATATCCCAATTATATCACCTTTGGTATAATTTTTGCTGTGTCCTAGTCCTTAAATGCGCGCCGCGGTCTTCAAACTTGGTCCAGCTTTCGTGGAAGCTGATTGGTTGAATATGGAGCGTTGAAATGCAGATTTGAAAATCAAATGAATCGTCTATTTGGGAAATTAATCGTTGATTTACTGCACATTTTTTAATTATACAACTCTTATCTTTGGTTTTAAAAAGTATAAGTATTTCCAAGTCAGACGGCTGAAGTCCAAGTCAAGTTGCAGGTCATTGCTGTCAAAGTCTAAGTCGAGTCGCAAGTCTTTTTAATTCTATCGAGTCGAGTCGCAAGTCATCAAATTAGTGACTCGAGTCCGAGTCAAGTCCAAGTCAAGTCCAAGTCACGCGACTCGAGTCCACACCTCTGCCAACTTGATGAAGCCGGATAACCGTTGCATTTTAGAAATGAGTTCACAAGTGAAGGGATGATGAATTTTATTGTGACAAGAGGAGCTTTAAAAACAATATAATAACAATAAATAGCGATACGTGAAATGGCTGAGGCTCCAGTGAGTTAAAATTGTAACTTTGTGGTTTTGCGACGGGTTTTCACACTTCAAAGCCTTTTTAAGACCAACTGAAGAAAACTCAAGGAATCGATTGAAGGGAACAATCCACCAGCGGGCTCTCGAATTGTAAACGCCTAGGGAGCGCACAAAGATTTACATTTGTAACGACCCTTCAAAGTTTAAAAATGCAACTTAAAGGCTTGAATCCCTCTGCTCCCAACCACCAGCACGTGGTAATAGCTTAGCCCTCGCCGCTGGGCGCAGTCCATACAATGTCAGTCTATGGAAAAATGTTTGTCTGTGGGTGGCTGCTGTTCTGAAGGTGCTGGCGGTGTGGGCCTGGGGTTGCCGAGAAGACCAGCATTGGCCCCGTGACTCTGGGAGGTACGCCGTGGAGATACGGGGCTTCGCTATGGCCCGCATTATATATGGTGCGTGCTGTAGCGGAATTTGACAGCGTGGTTGGTTTCCCGCTGGCGCCCCGGTGGCGTCCCGGGGACCGTGCTAGGAGCGCGTTTGGGGGCGTTTGGAGTCGATCGGCGAGGTTTGAGTGGAGTGTTTTCGGGGCCCGTGGCAGCCCTCGGTCAGGCCAGAGCAGGACAGAGGATAGAAACCACCGATGGCAAACACGCCATCTTCTTTAACTTTGGTTCCGTTGGTCCGATTTTTTTTAAAACGTTGTATACGTGTTCTATATGTGATCCTCTAGCTGTCTGATTGGCTTTGTCCTCGATCGGTCTTAAGAGTTTTGATTTAGACTCAAATACAGACTTCTCCTACGGTCTAACTTGCTCTATATTGTGTAAATGTTGTGTCTTTTTGATCAGTGTGACTTGCATTTAGTTTGGAAATGTGTCATGTTCAGAAGTTGGTTAAGTTTACAGTTAAAGATGAATAAAGTGATGCAATCTTAATTTGCGTAAGCATGGTGCCTTGATGATACATTTGACTTTTATTAGCTTAGAAGTTGGTTATGTTAAGAAGTTAGGTTAGGTTATGGGATATAGGGATGAAAACCACCCATTTTGTGATGCACCGACAGGTAGCCATGCGGTCAGACACAGTCTGTGAGTGAGCTCGATCAGGTAAAGTGACTCCCTGACATGCTAGCGGCAGCTCTTTTGTGACCTCAGCGGTGCCAAGCAGAAATTGACATTTACATTTATGCATTTGGCAGACGCTTTTATCCAAAGCTGACTTACAGTGCACTTATTACAGGGACAATTCCCCGGAGCAACTTGGATTAAGTGTCTTGCTCAAGGACACAATGGTAGTGGCTGTGGGGATCGAACCAGCAACCTTCTGATTACCAGTGATGTGCTTTAGTCCACTACACCACCACCACCACTCCATATTAAGCATGCCGCCTATATTAAGCATAAATGTAATAAAACGGTTCCACTGGGGCGGACACACAAAAGTGTAATATGTTTCTCGTGGAAAGACCCCGATAGCGTGTGCAAAGTTTGGGAACGATCGCTCGCTCAGTAGCCAACACGGCGGCCTAAAACGTGCTCCTTTCACAGAGGCTTTATATTGGCCCGACCATATTAAGCATATTTATACGGTAATAATAGGGGTTCCCTGGGGCGGACACACAAAAGTGTAATATGTTTCTCGTGGAAAGACCCCGATAGCGTGTGCAAAGTTTGGGAACGATCGCTCGTTCAGTAGCCAACACGCCGCCTAAAACGTGCTCCTTTCACAGAGGCTTTATATAGGCTCGACTATATTAAGCATATTTTGACTGTAATAAAACGGGTTCCCATGGGGCTGGGCACACAAAAGTGTAATATGTTTCTCGTGGGAAGACCCCGATTGTGTGTGCAAAGTTTGGGAACGATCGCTCGTTCAGAGCCAACGCGGCGGCCTTAAATGTAATCATTTAACAGAGGCTTAATAGAATCAGACTATATTAAGCATATTATTACTGTAATAAAATGTGTTCCCTGGGCCTGGGCACACAAAAGTGTAATATGTTTCTCGTGGAAAGACCCCGATTGTGTGTGCAAAGTTTGGGAACGATCGCTCGCTCAGTAGCCAACACGGCGGCCTAAAACGTGCTCCTTTCACAGAGGCTTTATATTGGCCCGACCATATTAAGCATATTTATACGGTAATAATAGGGGTTCCCCTGGGGCGGGACACACAAAAGTGTAATATGTTTCTCGTGGAAAGACCCCGATAAGCGTGTGCAAAGTTTGGGAACGATCGCTCGCTCAGTAGCCAACACGCCGGCCTAAAACGTGCTCCTTTCACAGAGGCTTTATATAGGCTCGACTATATTAAGCATATTTTGACTGTAATAAAACGGGTTCCCTATGGGGCTGGGCACACAAAAGTGTAATATGTTTCTCGTGGGAAGACCCCGATTGTGTGTGCAAAGTTTGGGAACGATCGCTCGTTCAGTAGCCAACGCGGCGGCCTTAAATGTAATCATTTAACAGAGGCTTAATAGAATCAGACTATATTAAGCATATTATTACTGTAATAAAATGTGTTCCCCTGGGCCTGGGCACACAAAAGTGTAATATGTTTCTCGTGGAAAGACCCCGATTGTGTGTGCAAAGTTTGGGAACGATCGCTCGTTCAGTAGCCAACACAGCTGCCTAAAACGTACTCCTTGGCCCTTTATTGTTTCCCCACTGGTATACAATGTGAGTCTATGGAAAAGTGAGATGTACTGTTGCAGAAATGATTTTTAATGTCATTCTAAATTTTGCAAGCACAGTATTAAAGTGAATAATTCAGGTGGAATTATACAATAACACGAGAAAATTGTATTGATGGACTTATAAGGATAATAACAAGAAAACTATAATACTACTAATAATAACATTAATAATAGTAATAATTCATTTAATTTATGAAGTGCTTTTCTAGACACGGATGAGAGACCGCAAAGGCTGTCCATTTAACTGGCCATATATATATTTATAAAATCTGCATGTTTAAAAACACGTGGACGCTCCCTAAAGGTTCAGCATTGAAACTGTCTGTGATTCTCTGTTAAAATATCCACTTTTTAGCAGTTTTGCACAGTGCAGTTTTCAATATGTCCACCATTCAATTCAATACAATTCAAAGGGTCTTTATTGGCATGAATATAAACGATACAGTATTGCCAAAGCAGAGGCTGTGTAAAAAAGAACTACACCTTAATCTATAATTACATTTAGTTTAACAAATATAAAAATAACTAATCAAAATAAATTCACTATGTGTATATGTGTGTATATATTTGTATCTGCAAGTCGTAAATCTATCTTTCTATCTACCTAAATATCTGTCTGTCTGTCTGTCTGTCTCTTTATCTGTCTGTCTTTTCTATCTATCTATCTATCTATCTATCTATCTATCTATATCTATCTATCTATCTATCTATCTATCTATCTATCTATCTATCTATCTATCTATCTATCTATCTATCTATCTATCTATCTATCTGTCTATCTATCTATCTATCTGTCTATCTATCTATCTATCTATCTGTCTGTCTGTTTGCCTTTTCTATCTATCTATCTATCTATCTATCTATCTATCTATCTATCTATCTATCTATCTATCTATCTATCTATCTATCTATCTATCTATCTATCTATCTATCTATCTATCTATCTATCTATCTATCTATCTATCTATCTGTGTGTCTGTCTGCCTTTTCTATCTATCTATCTATCTATCTATCTATCTATCTATCTATCTATCTATCTATCTATCTATCTATCTATCTATCTATCTATCTATCTATCTATCTATCTATCTATCTATCTATCTATCTATCTATCTATGTGTCTGTCTGCCTTTTATATCTATCTATCTATCTCTCTATCTATCTATCTATCTATCTTTCTCTCTGTCTGTCTATCTTTCTCTCTGTCTGTCTGTCTATCTATCTATATTTTTGTCTGTCTATCTATATCTATCTATCTATCTATCTATCTATCTATCTATCTATCTATCTATCTATCTATCTATCTATCTATCTATCTATCTATCTATCTATCTATCTATCTATCTATCTATCTATCTATCTGTCTGTCTGTCTTTTCTATCTATCTATCTATCTATCTATCTATCTATCTATCTATCTATCTATCTATCTATCTATCTATCTATCTATCTATCTATCTATCTATCTATCTGTGTGTCTGTCTGCCTTTTCTATCTATCTATCTATCTATCTATCTATCTATCTATCTATCTATCTATCTATCTATCTATCTATCTATCTATCTATCTATCTATCTATCTGTCTGTCTGTCTGTCTGTCTGTCTATCTATCTATCTATCTATCTATCTATCTATCTATCTATCTATCTATCTATCTATCTATCTATCTATCTATCTATCTATCTATCTATCTATCTATCTCTATCTGTCTATCTATCTATCTATCTATCTGTCTATCTATCTATCTATCTATCTATCTATCTATCTATCTATCTGTGTGTCTGTCTGCCTTATCTATATATCTATCTATCTATCTATCTATCTATCTATCTATCTATCTATCTATCTATCTATCTATCTATCTATCTATCTATCTATCTATCTATCTATCTATCTATCTATCTATCTATCTATCTATCTATCTATCTATCTATCTATCTATCTATCTATCTATCTATCTATCTATCTATCTATCTATCTATCTATCTATCTATCTATCTATCTATCTATCTATCTATCTATCTATCTATCTATCTATCTATCTATCTATCTATCTATCTATCTATCTATCTATGTGTCTGTGTGTCTGTCTGTCTGTCTGTTTTCTGTCTGTCTCTCTGTGTATTTATCTATCTATTTATTTGTCTGTCTGTCTATCTATCTATCTGTCTGTCTGTCTGTCTGTCTGTCTGTCTGTCTGTCTTTTCTATCTATCTATCTATCTATCTATCTATCTATCTATCTATCTATCTATCTATCTATCTGTCTGTCTGTCTGTCTGTCTGTCTGTCTGTCTGTCTGTCTTCTGTCTGTCTCTCTGTGTATCTATCTATCTATCTATTTATTTGTCTGTCTGTCTGTCTGTCTGTCTATCTATCTTTCTGTCTGTCTATCTGTCTGTCTATCTGTCTGTCTATTTATCTATCTATCTATCTATCTATCTATCTATCTATCTAACTATCTATCTATTTATTTGTCTGTCTGTCTGTCTATCTATCTTTCTCTCTGTCTATCTATCTCTATCTATCTATCTATCTATCTATCTATCTGTCTGGGGTTAGGGGTGGGGTTAGATGTGGGTTTAATTTTAGGGGTGGAGCTAGGGGTTAGGTTTAAGGTCAGGACTAAATGCTTTAAGTTTATGGGTGGGGTTAAGTGGTTAGGGTTAGGTGTGGGGTTAGGTTTAGGGACAGGGTTAAGTGGCTATGGTTAGGGGTGGGGTTAGGGTTAGGGTTAGGTTAGGTTAGGTTAGGTTAGGGTTAGGGCTAGGCTAGGTTAGGGTTAGGGTTAGGGTTAGGGTTAGGTTAGGCTAGGCTAGGTTAGGCTAGGCTAGGCTAGGGTTAGGGCTAGGCTAGGGTTAGGCTAGGGTTAGGCTAGGTTAGGGCTAGGTTAGGGTTAGGCTAGGTTAGGGTTAGGGTTAGGGTTAGGGTTAGGGTTAGGCTAGGCTAGGGTTAGGGTTAGGGTTAGGGTTAGGTTAGGTTAGGTTAGGGTTAGGGTTAGGGTTAGGGTTAGGTTAGGGTTAGGGTTAGGGTTAGGGTTAGGGTTAGGTATAGAGGTAAAACGACTTCCACCCTCATTATGTCCACCCTCATTTGCATATCGAATCTGATTGGCTGGATTGTTTCACAGATAAATCTTTAGGACGGTCGGTCCGATTTTGCTAAGCTTGGTGTCATCGAATTCAGAATTCCGTCTGCATTCATGTGACGAGGAGAGATGAACAGAAGAAGAGAGCAATGGAAATGTAGCGCTGAAAAGGTAGAAGAGTCTTTTGCACGTAGGTTGTGAGTGGTTTAAAAATGTCACATGCACGCCTTTAAGATTTGCATGAATACGACTGTAATGGAGACGTGGTAATGAACGCATTTTTCACAAGAACGCTGAAATGTTTTTGTAGGAATTGTTGGGTGGGATAAACTCAATCCTTTATTATTATTATCATTTCATGAAACTTATCGGGGCATGCTTGTGAGGAGGAGATTATTGTGTTGCGAGCAGAGCAGACTTGAGTCCAGTAAATATAGCCTATTAAAGAAATTGTTCCAAAAACAAATGCATCAGAAAATAACCGAAGGACTTGAAAAACTTTTAAGAATAAAAACGGCATCGAATCTTGCCACGATAATGAGATGACACACTTGTTAGGGGCGTTTTGCCCTTTGAAATGAAATCTGCGAAATCCAATAAAGCCCATTCACGGTTCACTCGCTGAGTCATCGATTACAATAACAACACATCAATTCAGATTTCCTTAAAGATAACTTTTTTTTATTTAATTTATTTTTTATTAATAATCATGCCAAGGTCTTACATTAAATTGTGTCCAAAATTGCAGAACATGAACAGCCAAAAAAATAATAATAAATAATAAAAATAATATAAGGTTGAACAATGAAAGCATTTTTTGACTTTTCAATGATTTTTTGTTTTTTATGCCCGTCAAAGACATAATATAGAAGTTACAGTCAACCAGAAAAGTGACTTGACATTGCAACTCTCCACGTGTCCAACTTGCAGAGGTGGGACCAAGTCATTGTTTTCCAAGTCACAAGTAAGTCTCAAGTCATTGCATTAAAGTCCCGAGTGAAGTCCCAAGTCAAGGCAGAGTCCCAAGTCAAGGCAGGCAAGTCCCAAGTCAAGGCAGGCAAGTCCCAAGTCAAGTCCAAGTCAATTTACAAATCGTCAACTTTTAGCTTCAAGTCTTAAAGAAGTCATTAGTGCGCTTTGCCCAAATTAGTGTCAGAGTATTAATTACTATAGTAAATGTATACTAATTTTATCTAGAAGTTTCTAATTTAAAATCTAATTTTATCTTTCTTTTTTTTTATCGATATCTACCCGTAAAGACCAAAGAGGGTAATAAAGATGATACATGGATCTTATCTTTGGACACACATTAAGGCAAACCAAACTTTTACTATAAACACGCTGTGAAAGGACGCTGAACGTGCTGAACTGGTGAGTGAAATCTGAAATATTACCAGGCAGTGGCTAAGGGCAGACATTTAAGTTGCATATACGAAGTTCTATACTGTAAAGTGCCGCAAACCGAGTAAATGATCGGATTTGTGATTTTTAGAACCACGACCAATATAATTAAATAAATATAGCTAAACGCTGTGACAGAGGACCAGCACGTCCGCAAAAGAATGAGTGTGTTTACATGCACATTTTAACCAGTTATGCTCAAAAAGCACCAACGTGTGTGGTCACAATAAATGGCGTTCCTTTATCGAGGTCATACAACAGGGTAATAAAACACCGGGAAGATTTTGTCCATTACACCAATTGCTATAAAACGTTAAATGCTACCGACCGCAGTAAAAGTTTGCGGTTCAATATGCAGACTTTGTTAGCCTGTAAATCAACTTACCTCTGTCTGTGGATTTTCAGATTCCTCACAAAATTGGACGTTGTCGACGAGGTGTCTGTAATTTTGTAACCACAGGTTCTACATGTCGCAATCCTTTTGTTGCCTTTAACGCTGTATTCAATATATCCCAATTATATCACCTTTGGTATAATTTTTGCTGTGTCCTAGTCCTTAAATGCTGCCGCGGTCTTCAAACTTGGTCCAGCTTTCGTGGAAGCTGATTGGTTGAATATGGAGCGTTGAAATGCAGATTTGAAAATCAAATGAATCGTCTATTTGGGAAATTAATCGTTGATTTACTGCACATTTTTTAATTATACAACTCTTATCTTTGGTTTTAAAAAGTATAAGTATTTCCAAGTCAGACGGCTGAAGTCCAAGTCAAGTTGCAATCATTGCTGTCAAAGTCTAAGTCGAGTCGCAAGTCTTTTTAATTCTATCGAGTCGAGTCGCAAGTCATCAAATTAGTGACTCGAGTCCGAGTCAAGTCCAAGTCAAGTCCAAGTCACGCGACTCGAGTCCACACCTCTGCCAACTTGATGAAGCCGGATAACCGTTGCATTTTAGAAATGAGTTCACAAGTGAAGGGATGATGAATTTTATTGTGACAAGAGGAGCTTTAAAAACAATATAATAACAATAAATAGCGATACGTGAAATGGCTGAGGCTCCAGTGAGTTAAAATTGTAACTTTGTGGTTTTACGACGGGTTTTCACACTTCAAAGCCTTTTTAAGACCAACTGAAGAAAACTCAAGGAATCGATTGAAGGGAACAATCCACCAGCGGGCTCTCGAATTGTAAACGTCTAGGGAGCGCACAAAGATTTACATTTGTAACGACCCTTCAAAGTTTAAAAATGCAACTTAAAGGCTTGAATCCCTCTGCTCCCAACCACCAGCACGTGGTAATAGCTTGGCCCTCGCTGGGCGGCAGTCCATACAATGTCAGTCTATAGAAAAATGTTTGTCTGTGGGTGGCTGCTGTTCTGAAGGTGCTGGCGGTGTGGGCCTGGGGTTGCCGAGAAGACCAGCATTGGCCCCGTGACTCTGGGAGGTACGCCACGGAGATACGGGTTTCGCTATGGCCCGCATTATATATGGTGCGTGCTGTAGCGAATTTGACAGCGTGGTTGGTTTCCCGCTGGCGTCCCGGTGGCGTCCCGGGGACCGTGCTAGGAGCGCGTTTGGGGGCGTTTGGAGTCGATCGGCGTAGGTTTGAGTGGAGTGTTTTCGGGGCCCGTGGCAGCCCTCGGTCAGGCCAGAGCAGGACAGAGGATAGAAACCACCGATGGCAAACACGCCATCTTCTTTAACTTTGGTTCCGTTGGTCCGATTTTTTTTTAAACGTTGTATACGTGTTCTATATGTGATCCTCTAGCTGTCTGATTGGCTTTGTCCTCGATCGGTCTTAAGAGTTTTGATTTAGACTCAAATACAGACTTCTCCTACG
>NW_026265332.1:0-13961 GCF_025860055.1 Xyrauchen texanus | reverse complement strand
TAAGACAGATAGATAGAAAGAAAAGACAGACATATAGATAGACAGACAGACAGACAGACAGACAGACAGATAGATAGAATACATACATAGACAGACAGATAGACAAACAGACAGAGATAGATAGAAAAGACAGATAGACAGACAGACAGACAGACAGACAGACAGATAGATAGGACAGATAGATAGAAAGAAAAGACAGACATATAGATAGACAGACAGACATATAGACAGACAGACAGACAGACAGATAGATAGACAGACAGACAGACATATAGATAGACAGACAGACAGACAAGAAAAGAAAAGACAGACATATAGATAGACAGACAGACAGACAGACAGACAGACAGACAGACAGACAGATAGATAGATAAGACAGATAGATAGAAAGAAAAGACAGACATATAGATAGACAGACAGACAGACATATAGACAGACAGACAGACAGACAGACAGACAGATAGATAGAATACATCTCAGTGATCAGAACTACACTAGATGGGACAGACATCCAACAGAAGCCCTACACACAGAATTCTGCAAATTAATTTTGAAATTACAAAGGAAAACACCCAATAATGCATGCAGGGCAGAATTAGGACGATTCCCATTGATCATTAACATACAAAAAAGATCTCTAAATTTTTGGATGCATTTAAAATCAAGTCCCACAGAGTAAGCTTCATTATAAAAGCTACAAACCCAAGAACTGAACCCTGAAAACAGTCCCTCAGTCAGCTGGTTCTGAGACTCACTAACCCGGTTAACAGTACTAACAGTAACCAGCCTCAGACCAGCACTGCTTTACAACCAAACATCAGAATAAATCAGATCATCAAACAATCTCAAATCACCTATCTGGAACATTGGGATCAAGAAACTAAAACACAAAGCAAATTACAATTCTATCGGACTCTAAAATCAAAGTATGAATTGGAAGAGTATCTCCTGACTGTCAGAGATACAAAGCAGAGACAGATCCTGAGCAAGTACAGGCTCAGTGAGCACAGTCTCGCCATCGAGAGAGGCAGACACAGAAAAACATGGTTACCCAGAGAAGAAAGGGTGTGTGCTCACTGTACGACAGGTGAGGTTGAGACAGAGGTGCACTTTCTCCTTCACTGCCCAAAATTTAAAAATACAAGGGACATTTATATGGATAAATTAACACACAGCATAGACACATTTATAACAATGACAGAACAAGAACAAATTAATATAATACTTGGAGAGGGACACACAGCAGCACTGGCTGCAAGATACGTTTAACGTGTCACAGTCTGAGAGACAGTGGGTGAATCTGTGTTATGTGTTTTACCCCGTGTGTCACCCCAATGTTCCCCACAGTGACCCTCAGTGTATGTGTGTATATTCATTTATGTGTCAGTATATGTCAGTTCTCTTCAGTTATTTAAACACTGTGGTCTTCAGCAGTTCTGAACCTGTTCTGTATTTATTTTTATATGTGTTAAATTTGTTAAACTAAATGTATAGATTAAGATGTAGTTCTGCTTTGGCAATATTGTATTGTTTACATTCATGCCAATAAAGCCCCTTTGAATTGAATTGAATTGAATTGATAGATAGATAAGACAGATAGATAGAAAGAAAAGACAGACATATAGATAGACAGACAGACAGACAGACAGACAGACAGACAGACAGATAGATAGATAAGACAGATAGATAGAAAGAAAAGACAGACATATAGACAGACAGACAGACAGACAGACAGACAGATAGATAGAAAGAAAAGACAGACATATAGATAGACAGACAGACAGACAGACAGACAGACAGATAGATAGATAGATAAGACAGATAGATAGAAAGAAAAGACAGACATATAGATAGACAGACAGACAGACAGACAGACAGACAGACAGACAGACAGATAGATAGATAGATAAGACAGATAGATAGAAAGAAAAGACAGACATATAGATAGACAGACAGACAGACATATAGACAGACAGACAGACAGACAGACAGACAGATAGATAGAATACATACATAGACAGACAGATAGACAAACAGACAGAGATAGATAGAAAAGACAGATAGACAGACAGACAGATAGATAGATAAGACAGACAGACACAAAGACAGACTGACAGACAGATAGATAGAAAGAAAAGACAGACATATAGATAGACATATAGATAGACAGAAAGATAGACAGATAGATAGATAGATAGATAGATAGATAGATAGATAGATAGATAGATAGATAGATAGATAGATAGATAGATAGATAGATAGATAGATAGATAGATAGATAGATAGGATACATACATACATACATACATACATAGACAGACAGATAGACAGACAGACAGATAGATAGACAAAGAGACAGACAGTGAATAGATAGATAGACAGAGAGTGGAGAGAGACAAAAAGTGGTGTAACATGTGCTCTCTTAGGTTCATTAAAGACCAGAAGTGCTGCTGCATTCTGGATCATTTGGAGAGGTCTAATAGCACATGCAGGAAGGCCTGCAATGAGAGCGTTACAGTAGTCCAGTCTAGTTATGACAAGGCTGACTGAGCGAGCAGTTGTGTGGCATGTACAGAGAGGAAGGATCTTATCTTCCTGATATTGTCGAGTGTAAATCTACATGATCTTGCAGTCTTTGAAATGTGGTCAGTGAAATTTAGCTCATCATCAATGGTTACCCCTAGATTTCTGACCGTTTTGGAAGGTGAAACTGTAGTTGGACCCAGCTGCACGGTGATGTTGTGTTCAACAGCAGGGTTGGCTGGAAAGACAAGGAGTTCGGTCTTGGCTGAGTTGAGTTGAATGTGGTGTTCCTTCATCCAGGCTGAGATGTCTGCCAGACAGGCAGCGATTCGAGCAGTCACTGTGGTGTCGTTGGGCTGGAAAGACAAGTAGAGTTAGCGTGTCATCAGCATAGCTGATAGATAGATAGATAGATAGATAGATAGATAGATAGATAGATAGATAGATAGATAGATAGATAGATAGATAGATAGATAGATAGATAGACAGACAGACAAAGAGACAGACAGATAGATAGATAGATAGACAGACAAAGAGACAGACAGACAGACAGACAGATAGATAGATAGATAGATAGACAGACAAAGAGACAGACAGACAGACAGACAGACAGACAGACAGATAGATAGACAGACAAAGAGACAGACAGACAAAAGAGACAGACAGACAGACAGACAGACAGACAGACAGACAGATAGGTAGATAGACAGACAAAGAGACAGACAGACAGACAGACAGACAGACAGATAGATAGATAGATAGACAGACAAAGAGACAGACAGACAGACAGACAGACAGACAGATATATAGATAGATAGATAGATAGATAGATAGATAGATAGATAGATAGATAGATAGATAGATAGATAGATAGATAGATAGATAGATAGATAGATAGATAGATAGATAGATAGATAGATAAGACAGACAAAGAGACAGACAGACAGAGAGATATTTAGGTAGATAGAAAGATAGATTTACGACTTGCAGATACAAATATATACACACATATACACATAGTGAATTTATTTTGATTAGTTATTTTTATATTTGTTAAACTAAATGTAATTATAGATTAAGGTGTAGTTCTTTTTTACACAGCCTCTGCTTTGGCAATACTGTATCGTTTATATTCATGCCAATAAAGACCCTTTGAATTGAATTGAATTGAATAGTGGACATATTGAAAACTGCACTGTGCAAAACTGCTAAAAAGTGGATATTTTAACAGAGAATCACAGACAGTTTCAATGCTGAACCTTTAGGGGGCGTCCACGTGTTTTTAAACATGCAGATTTTATAAATATCTATATGGCCAGTTAAATGGACAGCCTTTGCGGTCTCTCATCCGTGTCTAGAAAAGCACTTCATAAATTAAATGAATTATTACTATTATTAATGTTATTATTAGTAGTATTATAGTTTTCTTGTTATTATCCTTATAAGTCCATCAATACAATTTTCTCGTGTTATTGTATAATTCCACCTGAATTATTCACTTTAATACTGTGCTTGCAAAATTTAGAATGACATTAAAAATCATTTCTGCAACAGTACATCTCAGATGTAAAAAACTCTTTATCATTTGTGAGCACTTTTCCATAGACTCACATTGTATACCAGTGGGGAAAACAATAAAGGGCCAAGGAGTGCGTTTTAGGCAGCTGTGTTGGCTATGAACGAGCGATCGTTCCCAAACTTTGCACACACAATCGGGGTCTTTCCACGAGAAACATATTACACTTTTGTGTGCCCAGGCCCATGGGAACCCGTTTTATTACAGTAATAATATGCTTAATATAGTCTGATTCTATTAAGCCTCTGTTAAATGATTACATTTAAGGCGCCGGCGTTGGCTACTGAACGGCGATCATTCCCAAACTTTGCACACACAATCGGGGTCTTCCCACGAGAAACATATTACACTTTTGTGTGCCCAGCCCCATGGGAACCCGTTTTATTACAGTCAAAATATGCTTAATATAGGCGGCATGCTTAATATGGAGTGGTGGTGGCGTAGTGGACTAAAGCACATCACTTGTAATCAGAAGGTCACTGGTCCGATCCCCATAGCCACCACCATTGTGTCCTTGAGCAAGACACTTAATCCAAGTTGCTCGGGGAATTGTCCCTGTAAAATCTGGTTGTGGTTCGAAAAATCACAAATCCGATCATTTACTCGGTTTGCGGCCCTTTACAGTATATAACTTCGTATATGCAACTTAAATGTCTGCCCTTAGCCACTGCCTGGTAATATTTCAGATTTCACTCACCAGTTCAGCACGTTCAGCGTCCTTTCACAGCGTGTTTATAGTAAAAGTTTGGTTTGCCTTAATGTGTGTCCAAAGATAAGATCCATGTATCATCTTTATTACCCTCTTTGGTCTTTACAGGTAGATATCGATAAAAAAAAAGAAAGATAAAATTAGATTTTAAATTAGAAACTTCTAGATAAAATTAGTATACATTTACTATAGTAATTAATACTCTGACACTAATTTGGGCAAAGCGCACTAATGACTTCTTTAAGACTTGAAGCTAAAAGTTGACGATTTGTAAATTGACTTGGACTTGACTTGGGACTTGACTGCCTTGACTTGGGACTTGACTGCCTTGACTTGGGACTTGACTGCCTTGACTTGGGACTTCACTCGGGACTTTAATGCAATGACTTGAGACTTACTTGTGACTTGGAAAACAATGACTTGGTCCCACCTCTGCAAGTTGGACACGTGGAGAGTTGCAATGTCAAGTCACTTTTTCTGGTTGACTGTAACTTCTATATTATGTCTTTGACGGGCATAAAAACAAAAAATCATTGAAAAGTCAAAAAATGCTTTCATTGTTCAACCTTATATTATTTTTATTATTTATTATTATTTTTTGGCTATTCATGTTCTGCAATTTTGGACACAATTTAATGTAAGACCTTGGCATGATTATTAATAAAAAAATAAATTAAATAAAAAAAAAAAAAGTTATCTTTAAGGAAATCTGAATTGATGTGTTGTTATTGTAATCGATGACTCAGCGAGTGAACCGTGAATGGGCTTTATTGGATTTCGCAGATTTCATTTCAAAGGGCAAAACGCCCCTAACAAGTGTGTCATCTCATTATCGTGGCAAGATTCGATGCCGTTTTTATTCTTAAAAGTTTTTCAAGTCCTTCGGTTATTTTCTGATGCATTTGTTTTTGGAACAATTTCTTTAATAGGCTATATTTACTGGACTCAAGTCTGCTCTGCTCGCAACACAATAATCTCCTCCTCACAAGCATGCCCCGATAAGTTTCATGAAATGATAATAATAATAAAGGATTGAGTTTATCCCACCCAACAATTCCTACAAAAACATTTCAGCGTTCTTGTGAAAAATGCGTTCATTACCACGTCTCCATTACAGTCGTATTCATGCAAATCTTAAAGGCGTGCATGTGACATTTTTAAACCACTCACAACCTACGTGCAAAAGACTCTTCTACCTTTTCAGCGCTACATTTCCATTGCTCTCTTCTTCTGTTCATCTCTCCTCGTCACATGAATGCAGACGGAATTCTGAATTCGATGACACCAAGCTTGGCAAAATCGGACCGACCGTCCTAAAGATTTATCTGTGAAACAATCCAGCCAATCAGATTCGATATGCAAATGAGGGTGGACATAATGAGGGTGGAAGTCGTTTTTACCTCTATACCTAACCCTAACCCTAACCCTAACCCTAACCCTAACCTAACCTAACCCTAACCCTAACCCTAACCCTAACCCTAACCCTAACCTAACCCTAACCCTAACCCTAACCCTAACCCTAACCCTAACCCTAACCTAACCCTAACCCTAACCCTAACCCTAACCCTAACCCTAACCCTAACCCTAACCCTAACCCTAACCCTAACCCTAACCCTAACCCTAACCCTCACATAGGGAGAACGCGCTGCAGGCTCGTGCACACAGCACGCATTTGAGAACAGCGCGCCGCAAGATTCGGATGCTCCGCGAATTATCTGCTTATATAAAGTGATCTTTTGGACTTTTTTAGTCAATTTCATCATTTAATTTCGTTCAAGTCCGCCTGAAGAAGGTACAGAGTAGTACCGAAACGTTGCACAAGACTTGAACGGTACTTTTTGTTTTTGGAGTTTTTTTACGGAATTTAGTGTGTGTTCAGGATGGATGTTTTTCCGAGGCGAGAGACAGCGTTTCACACCGCGTCCTCGGATCAGACTCACTGATACATCACCAAACTACAGATTTGATACTTCAATGAAGAATACAACTGCACGTTTTCGTGCAAATGAGTTAAATTATGACTCATATGACCATGAAAAAATACAAATGCACATTCAAGTGCAAGACGTGACAATAAATCATTCAACAAACAAACAAATGCACGTTTTCGTGCACGTGAGTTTATGAACACACAATACAGAGACTTGAATTGGCAACCTGAGTATTCCCATACAGGTCGAGTACCGGTGTCTCGAGGAAGTTCCAGGCTTGGTTCTTCTCGATCAGTCTCTGCTTTCCACTCTGATCAGCACTATGAGGCTGTAGGTCCAAACAGACCTCCCAATAGACGTCAAATAAAGCGTCAACGCTAATAGAGCAAAGCGCACACATTTTGCTACTACATCTAATGTGGATGCTGAAATTGAGAACCACGCAGAGCGTGAATTTTTTGTTGAGCAAGATGCTCTACCTGAGGAAGATTTTCCTCAACAATATAATGATCCTTCAGAATTTGATTTAGTGTCTACACAAAATTTCAGGGGCCGGCCGGCTCCCTGTGATCTTCCTTCTCATTCTTCCTCTGCTCGCAGAGTGAAATCTGTTTCTTTTGTGAATCACGAGGGACGTTTCCGTGATGATGAAGTTTCTCTGGACAGAGGAACACGCCCACACATGTCTGAAAGGGACAGATTTCCACGTTACTTCCCCAAAGAAAGAGATTTTGGGAGGGAAGGCTTAATAATTTAAAACAACGATTATTAAATAGCACCACACACATTCCTGCACCCCTAAGCTTAAAGTTACAATCAAACGCATGTATGACTTGATCCGTTTAGTTCACCATTTGGGGAAGGTCACTACTAAGGTTCAAGATAACCAACCGATTACTTTCCAGAGGTTGACTGGGATTTTGATTGAGGCCGTCAACCCCGCATCTCCTAATGATCAGGTGCTTCAAATGCTAGAGGGCAATGCTAAAAATTGGTCTTTTACCACACAGCTCATTTTAGAACAGCACTATGAGCGGTTGATAGATGAAACGATTAAAGCTATCCGGGAACAAACGGACCAAGCCGATTGGCCAAAGGCGTTTGAAATAGCATCTAATTGGGCTCATCGAAATTTTCGAGGGAGGGTGAGTCCTGAGACTATTGAACAAGCAGAGGCTTTGATTACAGCTGAACTATCAGAAGCGAATTACAGGGCAATACCATCGGTCATCAGCTGAAGAGCAAGTGTCAGAGCCCCCACGATCTCAGCACATTTGCGGAGGTGGTGACCTCTGGTTCACAACTGTTAGCACGAATAGCACCAGCTCCATTGCCTTTGGTTAGTACCCCTCCAATTTTGGTTCGCCCAAAAGCGGGGGCACACCACATTGAAGTCCAAACCTCACCATCTCTTTTGGTGGAGAAGGTGGTGTCCAAGTCTCCTCCAAATCGAAGGGACTGGTCCTTTGAGGGGAATTGCCTCCGCGGGATTACAACCAGCGCTCCAGCCCATACAGGCTCTAGCGTTGTCACCACGAAAACAAAGGACTAGGAAAACGCGTACACACCAGTCCAAGGCTCTTGAGGGTGGCCAGTCCCTCGCTGGGGAGGGCATACATCACCGGAGGGATCGTGGTGTAGTGTCCATTCTACAGCGTGATGGGTCACTTCAGGAGTCAGTGGATTCGGGGGAGGAGAATTCTATTGATTCTTCTTTACCCCTTGCACAACGTTGTGCCGCTACATCTGACCCTTCTCAACATTCCAGCGTAGTGTTGTTCTCTGACCTCTCAGGGGATTCGAATAGAACTGGTTCTCCACTCACACGTTTTCTCGAAGAATATGAACCATCTCATAATCCGGGGTCCCCTTGGAACCTATTATAAAGGTGATACGTGGTAGACCCAGTGATTCTCAACATTCCTCCCCAGTCGAATATAGACTGAGGGAGAAGCAAATATTAAATCTCTACAGAGACCTATTGAGGTGGCGGAACAAGGGGAACTTAGCTGTATTCAACATTCTCCCCTAGAGGCTCAACCACCAATGGTGGATATAACTGCGATTGGAACTCAGAGTCCTGCCCCTTTGACTCCCAGCTCGATTGAACGTCCAATCAGGCATGTCAATACGAGTAGAAAGTTATTCGACTGGAGCTTAACACTGAGAAAGAGATTCGTCATAATTGGCGACTCCAATCTTCACAGATTCCCTTCATTCCAATATCCAGATTTACAAGTGGATAGCTTTCCAGGGGCCAAGTGGCAACATGCTGGAAATCTTATAGAGAAGGCTACCATTGCAATCAAGCCTGAAAAGATTATTCTGTCGTTTGGTTTGAACAACAGACGGCAACGGTACAGAATGACAGCAATTACGGAAATGCAGAGAGCGTACAGAGCAGTTAAACAGCGTTTACCGGATACAGAGTGTTTTTGTCCTCTCATAAATTTTTCTAGGACTCTTCCTATGGAAGAACAACTCATGTTGGAACACATTAATGGACACATTAAAAAGAACATGAATTTTATTCCGCTGCTTCCAACAGCTCAGTTTCAAGTGGAAGACGACGGCATTCACTGGAGGTCAATGACCGCTAAGACCATGTTAACACATTGGGCGAGCCATTTAAACTTACAGCTAGTGCTAGCCCAATAATGGGCCCCCATAAGCTCATTATTAATCTTTCTGAGTCTTTGGTGCTCTCTTCGAACAAAATTCTGTTCTTTTGAAAGGTCTCTCTTTTATTCCCGCTCCCTTAGGCCTTAAAACTCAGAAAAAAGAGTTGTTGAAAGACATGCAGTCCTACCATCGTAGATTAAAATTAGAAACATTTTTTGAAGGCAAGAAGATTCAAAAAACAAACTTCCTTTCACGCATGGCTCCGACTGGACGCCGGCTCTCTCTAGTCTCCCGAAACAGATAACCCAAATTATTAGGGCGGATAATTATGCGTATTGTCACTTGCATTGGGGTCTTGGAGCTAAACCTAATTTGCCCATAGAGGAAAAGAAAGCATTAGCGTCAACTTCAAAAAACACAAATATTGTTATCAAGCCCGCAGATAAGGGAATGCGGTTGTTATTCAAGATAGAGATCAGTATGTTTGGGAGGGACAAAGGCAGTTAGCAATTGTTGAACATTATCGTCCGTTGGAGAAACCTATTTATTTACAGACCATGAATTTGGTCACAGAGATACTAGAGGAAATGTACTCAAAAAATATCATTAGTGGACGCCAAAAGGAGTATCTTCTGGGAAACGGACCACCGAGACCCAGGAGATTTTATTTACTACCCAAAATACATAAAGAACCCAAAAATTGGAGTGTTCCGTTCAAAATTCCCCTGGCAGACCTATCGTGTCTGACTGTAATAGTGAAACATATTTTGTAGCAGAGTACATTGAACACTTTTTAAATCCCATTTCACAGAAACACCCTAGTTATCTGAAAGACACTTATGATTTTATTTCTAAAATTGGCCGTTTACAAATTCCTCCTAATGCTTTTCTTTTTACTATTGACATTGACAGTTTGTATACCAATATTGAGACCAAGATTGGTTTGGAAGCTGTAAAGAAATGTATGAATAAGTTCCCGGACCCAAAAAGGCCGGATGAGTATATTTTGAAGTTATTAGAAATTAATTTAACAAAAAACGATTTTGAGTTTGATTCAAAATTTTATTTACAGATTAAGGGCACGGCTATGGGAAAGAAGTTTGCCCCTCAGTATGCCAATATTTTTATGGCCGACTGGGAGGAATCGGCCCTCTCATCTTTTCCTTTGAAACCTTTCGCGTATTTTCGTTTTCTTGATGATATCTGGGGTGTTTGGACTTACTCCAAGGACGACTTCATGACATTTACACAACATTTAAACACACATCAGAGTTCCATTAAGATTAAGTTTACGATTGACTCACAAGAGGTCAATTTTCTGGATGTGGTCTCGTATAGGGGTCCTAAATTTCAGGAAACGGGGCATTTGGATTTTAGAGTTTATTTCAAAGAAACTGACACTCACTCACTTCTTCATAAACACAGTTTTCACCCCAAACACACATTCAAAGGGATTGTGAAATCTCAATTGTTGAGATTCCATAGAATTTGTACAGAACAGTCATTCTTCTTTTCCGCTACTAAAACTTTATTTTCTGCTCTGAAACAACGGGGTTACTCGAGATCGTTCCTCCGTGAGGATGCTCAAAACGTTCAACCAACCCAAAGAGTTACCTATAACGGACCCACATCCTAGAAACAAAATCATTCCTTTAGTGGCACATTTCTCTAATCAAAGTGTTCAACTCAATGCAGCTTAAAATCAAATTTCCTTACATTTCTCACACCCACACCTTATCTTCAACACCACAAACCCATTACGGCATACAAACGCAATAAAAATCTTTTGGACGTTTTAGTTCACAGTAAATTATATTCACCTTTACCAAAAGGCAGAATAGGCAAATGTAAATATTACGTCTCTTTACGTTGGGTGATGAGTAAATCTACTAAACAAATATTTCAACTGTTGCAACCTTTGTCCCACCAAACTACTAATTGTGTGTACTTAATTTTTTGTCTCAAGTGCCGCAGACAGTATGTTGGCCAAACCAAGAATGAGTTACGTGTCCGCATCTACCAACATGTTCACAATATTGTGCACAAAATTGAAAAGCGTAGACATGTGGTGCAACATTTTTTGGGTCATGGCCTTGCGGCCCTCAGGGCGACAGGACTCCAAGCTGAATCCCCTCTGGTCGTTACAGGACCGTCTCAGAGCTGAGAGGATGTGGATGAAACGCTTGGATACCCTCTACCCTAGAGGTCTTAATGAGACATAATGAGTTCTGGTGTTTCTTCCTCCTATATTCTCCCTTTTCTACAACCACATCCATACAGGCCCTAAACCTAACCAACCACACCTACACAAACCCCAAACTTAACCAACCACACCTACACTAACTCTAAACCTAACCAACCACACCTACACGAACCCTAAACCTAACCAACCACACCTACACAAACCCTAAACCTAACCAACCACACCTACACAAACCCTAAACCTAACCAACCACACCTACACAAACCCTAAACCTAATCAACCACACCTACACAAACCCTAAACCTAACCAACCACACCTACACAAACCCTAAACCTAACCAACCACACCTACACAAACCCTAAACCTAACCAACCACACCTACACTAACTCTAAACCTAACCAACCACACCTACATGAACCCTAAACCTAACCAACCACACCTACACAAACCCTAAACTTAACCAACCACACCTACATTAACCCTAAACCTTGGTTACCAGTCCTAGACCAAACCAACAACACCCAAATATTTTATTTTATTTTATTAGGAGCTGTGTTTTTGTCCACTTCCCTGCTCACGGGTGGGTTCTTAGTGGTCAGCGGAGGGAAGGACTGAGCATAACCAGGTCTGGGCCCTTTATTGGACCCAGGCCTTGGATTTTATATTTACCTAACCCTAACCCTAACCCTAACCCTAACCCCTAACCCTAACCCTAACCCTAACCCTAACCCTAACCCTAACCCTAACCTAACCCTAACCCTAACCCTAACCTAACCCTAACACCTAAACCCACTCTAAACTTAACCTAACCCTAACATAACCTAACCCTAACACCTAAACCCACTCAAAACTTAACCTAACCCTAACATAACCTAACCCTAACACCTAAACCCACTTTAAACTTAACCTAACCCTAACCTAACCTAACCCTAACACCTAAACCCACTCTAAACTTAACCTAACCCTAACATAACCTAACCCTAACACCTAAACCCACTTTAAATTTAACCTAACCCTAACATAACCTAACCCTAACACCTAAACCCACTCAAAACTTAACCTAACATAACCTAACCCTAACACCTAAACCCACTCTAAACTTAACCTAGCCCTAACCTAACCCTAACACCTAAACCCACTCAAAACATACCCTTACACCTAAACCTACTCTAAACCTACCCTTACACTTATAACGCTTTTAATTTAAAACCTACAATTTGTAACCCCACCTGACGCTAACCCTAATTATTTAAACCCTGGGTATGTTGGTGCAGCATGGATTGGGTGGACGGGGCTCTCTGCCTGATCCTCTTGCCGAACTTTGGGCCCATGGAAGCTGACCAGTTGAGAGAAGGCCTGTGCACAACCGGGCCTGGGCCCTTTGGGGCCTGGACTTAGGATTTTACAATTTCCTAACCCTAACCCTAACCCTAACCCTAACCCAAACCCTAACCCTAACCCTAACCCTAACCCTAACAACACCCAACCTAACCCTAACCACGCTAACCCTGGGCTACTTAAACCCCCACAAGAACTCTATACTCTAACCCTAACCATAGGAACCCTAATTACATAAACCCTAAACATAGGAACCCTAATTATATAAACCCTAATTATATAAACCCTAATTGAAATAACCCTATAGGTTTACCCCAAACAAGATAAGGGCCAAAACAACACCCAACCTAACCCTAACCACACGAACCCTGGGCTAACTAAACACCCACAAGAACCCTATACTCTAACCCTAACCATAGGAACCCTAAGTATGTAAACCCTAATTGAAATAACCCTAATTGGAATAAACCTACAGGTTTACCACAAACAAGATAAGGGCCAAAACAACACCCAACCTAACCCTAACCACACGAACCCTGGGCTACTAATACCCCCAAAAGAACCCTAAACCTAACCGCAGGAACCCGGCAGCGCAAAGACATGATAATAAAAGCACTAATTAGAATAACCCTAGAGGAAAGTGAACTGTTCTTAAACCCTAATTAAGATGCGTTTGTTGGTCCTTCCAGGTATGATCTGGGTCTGGTGTGTGGTTTTCGGGAGAGAGATGGCCCGTGCACAACCATGTCTGGGGCCCGTTGGGCCTGAGACTTGGAGTTTTTTGCCCCTAACCCTAACCCTACCCTAACCCTAACCCTGCCCCCATACCTAACCCTAACCACTTAACCCTGAAAACTAACCACTTAGCCCTACCCCCACACCTAACCCCGCCCCTAACCCTAACCACTAAACCCAGCCCCATACCTAACCCTAACCACTTAACCCTGCCCTCCTACCTAACCCCGCCCCTAACCCTAACAACTTAACTCTGCCCCCGCCCCTAACCCTAACCACTTAACCCTGCCCTCATACCTAACCCTAGCCACTTAACCCTGCC
>NW_026265331.1:0-13966 GCF_025860055.1 Xyrauchen texanus | reverse complement strand
TTTATGTTTAAAAAGAAGCATTAATAATGTCCTTTACTAATTAAGTCATTACTAATTCCCTGTGAGCTGCATTAAACAATGCTATTTTAGATGCTGCTTCTGTGGGGAAATTAGGCCTACTTCAGAAAAAAAAGAATTCTGTCAGAATATATTTGTTTTAATTCACTGATTAAATGTAAGGATTTGACACAAAAGATGATGCACACATCTAGCAGACAGTATTCCCCAAAAGGTTGAAGCTGTTATCAAAACAACTTTTTACCTTGTAAGTGAAAAACATCATTATTGTCGATCATTGTTCGTGATATAATGATTAATGTCATTACAAGAATACAGTAAACGTTTTTGTGTGGGGTCATTCTTGTGTGTCGCACAGTCAAGAACAGTTTATGAATTAGTTAATTGCTTTTTATGTATACGACAATGAATATATTGTTATTTTAGTAGCATGAAAAACAAAAGGATTATAAATCAATATCTTACTTACATCGTATCTACAATTTCCCACGACAGAATTCGCTATCTGTCTGACTGACTGACTGACTGACTGACTGACTGAGGTAAACAGCACATGGTGTTGAACGCAGCAGCAAAAACTCCCGCGAATTCGCAGTTTTTGTTCTTCATCGGTGACTAATCTAAACTAATCTGATTGGTTATTGCATTATGAGCTCAACAGAGACTTGTGTGATTGGTGGTAATGCTCAACGCTGCAGAAAGTATAAAAAGTAATCTTGCCTGCCACGTGAGCATCTTTAACTGTAATGACGCAACACTTTTTTATTTCGCTTCAATAGTGACAGTTGTAATAGATTAATTTTGATTGTGTATAAGATTTTTTTTTAACCCTTGTCGAATATGCTGTTTTGTCCATCTTAGACGGAACAGAGCAATTGTGTCTCAAAATGTAGCAATTTAATTTCCTCATTTCCTTCACCTGGTTACTGTGACAACGCACGGCCCACATTAGCTGTTCTTACAATAATCTTATCTCTTTCTTTCCCACTAGAAACACCCTAGCAACTTTAAATTACTTCAAACTATACTTTAAACTTCAAACTACTTTAAACTATTTAAAACTTTAAACTAATTCAAACTTTAAACTAATTTAAACTTTAAACTAATTCAAACTTTAAACTACTTTAAAATTCAGACTAATTTAAACTTTAAACTAATTTAAACTTTAAACTACTTTAAACTACTTTGAAATTCAAACTAATTTAAACTTTAAACTACTTTAAACTTCAAACTTCTTCAAACTTATTGGTCAAAACTTTCACAAGCCAACTTAAAGTTTGTCTCGACGAACTTTTTCTAGTTAAGTTGGCTTGTGAGAGCCAACTTACTGATATTGTACTTAAACTTATTATTAAGTTGGCTTGTGAGAGCCAACTTACTGAAATCCTATTTAAACTTATTATTAAGTTGGCTTGTAAGAGCCAACTTACTGAAATCCTATTTAAACTTATTATTATTATTATTATTATTATTATTATTATTATTATTATTATTATTCTGTCAAAAATTTACAACTCTAACTCCTAGAGCTTTAACTCCACATACTCCAAACTCGGCTCAGACACTCAAACTGTTCTGACTCAGTATGCAATATCTTTTCTAACTGATCGGACTTATGGTTTTCCTAAAAATGACGATCAAACTCGGAAAAAAATCCCATTGACTTAACATTGCGGAATGTTCAGATTTTCAAACTCCTCAACTGCCAAAAATTCAAATCTAAATCCCTTGAAACCAGAGACTAAATCAAACTGCCATTCTATATACTATATGAGCCATTGAGACTCATTTAAACTAATAAACTCATCTATCTATGACACTTATCTATCTATCTATCTATCTATCTATCTATCTATCTATCTATCTATCTATCTATCTATCTATCTATCTATCTATCTATCTATCTATGACTACTCTATCTATCTATCTATCTATCTATCTATCTATCTATCTATCTATCTATCTATCTATCTACTTTAAACTAAATTCAAACTTCAAACTAATTTAAACTTCAAAATAATTTTGTTAAAATCCTATTGTTTCTAAACTCAAACTTGTACACTAATAAACTCATAAATTCATACACTTATGAACTCTTAAACTCAAATGAACAAACTTATAAACTCTAAACTCACACACTGAGTGTGTAAGTTAGTGTGTGTGTGTGTAAGTTAGTGTGTGTGTGTGTGAGCGTGTGTGAGCGAGTTAGTGAGCATGTATGTGTGTGTGAGTGTGTGAGCGAGTGTGTGAGCTAGTTAGTGTGTGTGTGTGTGTGTGTGTGTGTGTGTGTGTGTGTGTGTGTGTGTGAGCGAGTGTGTGAGCTAGTTAGTGTGTGTGTGTGTGTTTATGTGCATTAGTGTGTGTGTGTGTGTGTGTGTGTGTGTGTGTGACATTTAGTGAGCATGTATGTGTGTGTGAGTGTGTAAGTGTGTGAGCGAGTTAGTGTGTGTGTGTGTGTGTTTATGTGCATTAGTGTGTGTGTGTGTGTGTGTGTGTGTGTCCACATAGCAACCACTCAGAACACCCTAGCAACTGACAAACAACCACCCAGAACACCCTAGCAACCACCCAAAATACCTTACAACACCCTAGCAACCACCCAGAACACCCTAGCAACCACCCAAAATACCTTAGAACACCCTAGCAACACCATAGCAACCACCCAAAATACTCATCTATGACACTTAAACTATTAAACTCATAATAATTTATTTTTAAATTAAAATTAAAGTAAAATAAAATTTACTTTACACTTCAAACTAATTTAAACTAATTTAAACTTTAAACTAATTTTAACTTCAAACTACTAAATGTACTTCATTTAAACATAAACTTTCATTAAACTCATGAATTGATACACTTACAAACTCTTAAATTAATAAACTCTGAACTTTTAGACTTATATTTAAACTTATAAACTCAAACTTATAAACTTGTATACTTATAAACTCATGAATTCATACACTTATAAACTCTAAACTCAAAAACTCTATGAAAAAAACTCAGTGAAATTTATTCATTTAAACTAATAAACTCATCTATCTATGACACTTATCTATCTATCAATCTATCTATCTACTTTAAACTAATTTAAACTATAAACTACTTTAAACTTCAAACTACTTTAAAATTCAAACTAATTTAAACTTTAGACTAATTTAAACTTTAAACTAATTTAAACTATAAACTAATTTAAACTTCAAACTACTTTAAACTTCAAACTTTCTGGTCCAAACTTTCACAAGCCAACTTAAAGTTTGTCTCGATGAACTTTTTCTAGTTATTATTATTCTGTCAAAAATGTACAACTCTAACTCCTCCTAGAGCTTTAACTCCACATACTCCAAACTCGGCTCAGACACTCAAACTGTTCTGACTCGGTATGCAATATCTTTTCTAACTGATCGGACTTATGGTTTTCCTAAAAATGACGATCAAACTCGGAAAAAACTCCCATTGACTTAACATTGCGGAATGTTCAGATTTTCAAACTCCTCAACTGCCAAAAATTCAAATCTAAATCCCTTGAAACCAGAGACTAAATCAAACTGCCATTCTATATACTATATGAGCCATTGAGACTCATTTAAACTAATAAACTCATCTATCTATGACACTTATCTATCTATCTCTCTATCTCTCTATCTATCTATCTATCTATCTATCTATCTATCTATCTATCTATCTATCTATCTATCTATGACACTTATCTATCTATCTATCTATCTATCTATCTATCTATCTATCTATCTATCTATCTATCTATCTATCTACTTTAAACTAAATTCAAACTTTAAACTAATTTAAACTATAAACTACTTTAAACTTCAAACTACTTTAAAATTCAAACTAATTTAAACTTTAAACTAATTTAAACTTTAAACTAATTTAAACTATAAACTAATTTAAACTTCAAACTACTTTAAACTTCAAACTTTCTGGTCCAAACTTTCACAAGCCAACTTAAAGTTTGTCTCGACGAACTTTTTCTAGTTAAGTTGGCTTGTAAGAGCCAACTTACTGAAATCCTATTTAAACTTATTATTATTATTATTATTATTATTATTATTATTCTGTCAAAAATGTACAACTCTAACTCCTCCTAGAGCTTTAACTCCACATACTCCAAACTCGGCTCAGACACTCAAACTGTTCTGACTCGGTATGCAATATCTTTTCTAACTGATCGGACTTATGGTTTTCCTAAAAATGACGATCAAACTCGGAAAAAAATCCCATTGACTTAACATTGCGGAATGTTCAGATTTTCAAACTCCTCAACTGCCAAAAATTCAAATCTAAATCCCTTGAAACCAGAGACTAACTCAAACTGCCATTCTATATACTATATGAGCCACTGAGACTCATTTAAACTAATAAACTCATCTATGACACTTATCTATCTATCTATCTATCTATCTATCTATCTATCTATCTATCTATCTATCTATCTATGACACTTATCTATCTATCTATCTATCTATCTTAAACTAAATTCAAACTTCAAACTAATTTAAACTTCAAACTAATTTTGTTAAAATCCTCTTGTTTCTAAACTCAAACTTGTACACTAATAAACTCAAATTCATACACTTATGAACTCTTAAACTCAAATGAACAAACTTATAAACTCTAAACTCACACACTGAGTGTGTAAGTTAGTGTGTGTGTGTGTGTGTGAGCGTGTGTGAGCGAGTTAGTGAGCATGTATGTGTGTGTGAGTGTGTGAGCGAGTGTGTGAGCTAGTTAGTGTGTGTGTGTGTGTGTGTGTGTGTATGTGTGTGTGTGTGTGTGTGTGTGTGAGCGAGTGTGTGAGCTAGTTAGTCTGTGTGTGTGTGTTTATGTGCATTAGTGTGTGTGTGTGTGTGTGTGTGTGTGTGTGTGTGACAGTTAGTGAGCATGCATGTGTGTGTGAGTGTGTAAGTGTGTGAGCGAGTTAGTGTGTGTGTGTTTATGTGCATTAGTGTGTGTGTGTGTGTGTGTGTGTGTGCACATAGCAACCACTCAGAACACCCTAGCAACTGACAAACAACCACCCAGAACACCCTAGCAACCACCCAAAATACCTTACAACACCCTAGCAACCACCCAGAACACCCTAGCTTTTTTCAAAAGAACCGGCTCATTAGAGTCATTAATTTGGGAATCAGACTACACTGGTCACACTGTATGTTTCACATTGTAGATTCAAAAGAACCGGCTCATTAGAGTCATTAATTTGAGAATCAGACTACACTGGTCACACTGTATGTTTCACACTGTAGAGTCAAAAGAACCGGCTCATTAGAGTCATTAATTTGGGAATCAGACTACACTGGTCACACTGTATGTTTCACATTGTAGATTCAAAAGAACCGGCTCATTAGAGTCATTAATTTGGGAATCAGACTACACTGGTCACACTGTATGTTTCACATTGTAGATTCAAAAGAACCGGCTCATTAGAGTCATTAATTTGGGAATCAGACTACACTGGTCACACTGTATGTTTCACATTGTAGATTCAAAAGAACCGGCTCATTAGAGTCATTAATTTGAGAATCAGACTACACTGGTCACACTGTATGTTTCACACTGTAGAGTCAAAAGAACCGGCTCATTAGAGTCATTAATTTGGGAATCAGACTACACTGGTCACACTGTATGTTTCACACTGTAGATTCAAAATAACTGGCTCATTCTATTATTGTAGGTCAATATCTATCTATCTATCTATCTATCTATCTATCTATCTATCTATCTATCTATCTATCTATTTATCTATCTATCTATCTATCTATTTGAGGGTCAATATCTATCTATCTATCTATCTATCTATCTATCTATCTATCTATCTATCTATCTATCTATTTGAGGGTCAATATCTATCTATCTATCTCTCTATCTATCTATCTGAGTGTCTATCTATCTATCTATCTATCTATCTATCTATCTATCTATCTATCTATCTATCTATCTATCTATCTATTTGAGGGTCAATATCTATCTATCTATCTCTCTATCTATCTATCTGAGTGTCTATCTATCTATCTATCTATCTATCTATCTATCTATCTATCTATCTAGCAACTAATTTAAACTTTAAACTCATTTAAACTATAAACTACTTTAAACTTCAAACTACTTTAAACTATAAACTACTTTAAAATTCTAACTAATTTAAACTTTAGACTAATTTAAACTTTAAACTAATTTAAACTATAAACTAATTTAAACTTCAAACTACTTTAAAATTCTAACTAATTTAAACTTTAGACTAATTTAAACTTTAAACTAATTTAAACTATAAACTAATTTAAACTTCAAACTACTTTAAACTTCAAACTTTCTGGTCCAAACTTTCACAAGCCAACTTAAAGTTTGTCTCGACGAACTTTTTCTAGTTATTATTCTTCTTCTTACTTCTTTATCTAACTCCTCCTAGAGCTTTTAAGCTACAGGCACCAAACTCGGCACAGACCTTCAGACTAATCCCGAATAGTGTGAAATATCTTTTCTAACTGATCGGACTTACGGTTTTCCTAAAAATGACGATCAAACTCAGAAAAAACTCCCATTGACTTAACATTGCGGAATGTTCAGAAATTCAAATTCCAACTGACATTTTCACACACACACACAAAAAGGGCCTGTCAGCCCTGCATCTCTCCCTCTCTCTCTCCCTCAGAGGATTTCTTTTATCAAGCAGCCAAAAAGTAATGACCTAAAAGCCACACGCTAAAACATGCTAAAAACGTGCTAGCATCATGCTAACACATGCTAGCATTGACTAGCGAAGTGCTAAAACATGCTAAAAATGTGCTAGCATCATGCTAACACATGCTAGCATCGCCTAGCGAAGTGCTAAAACATGCTAAAAATGTGCTAGCATCATGCTAACACATGCTAGCATCGCCTAGCAAAGTGCTAAAAAATGCTAAAAACGTGATAGCGTCATGCTAACACGTGCTAGCATCGCCTAGCGAAGTGCTAAAACATGCTAAAAACGTGCTAGCATCATGCTAACACATGTTAGCATCGCCTAGCGAAGTGCTAAAAATTGCTAAAAACGTGCTAGCATCATGCTAACACATGCTAGCATCGCCTAGCGAAGTGCTAAAACATGCTAAAAACATGCTAGCATCATGCTAACACATGCTTAGCATCGCCTAGCGAGTGCTTAAAAATGCAAAAACGTGCTATAGCATCATGCTAACACATGCTAGCATCGCCTAGCGAAGTGTTAAAACATGCTAAAAGCGTCATTAGCATCATGCTAACACATGCTAGCATCGCCTAGCAAAGTGCTTAAAACATGCTAAAAGCGTCGCTAGCATCATGCTAACACATGCTTAGCATCGCCTAGCGAAGTGCTAAAAAATGCTAAAAACGTGCTAGCATCATGCTAACACATGCTAGCATCGCGTAGCGGAGTGCTAAAACATGCTAAAAACATGCTAGCATCATGCTAACACATGCTAGCATCGCCTAGCCGAGTGCTAAAAATGCTAAAAGCGTCGCTAGCATCATGCTAACACATGCTAGCATCGCCTAGCGAAGTGCTAAAACATGCTAAAAACGTGGTAGCATCATGCTAACACATGCTAGCATCGCCTAGCGAAGTGCTAAAACGTGCTAAAAACGTGCTACTATCATGCTAACACATGCTAGCATCGCCTAGAGAAGTGCTAAAACATGCTAAAAACGTGTTAGCATCTATCTGTCTGTCTGTCTATCTATCTATCTATCTATCTATCTATCTATCTATCTATTTGAGGGTCAATATCTATCTATCTATCTATCTATCTATCTATCTATCTATCTGAGGGTAAATATTTATCTATCTATATCTATCTATCTATCTGAGGGTAAATATCTATCTACCTATCTCTCTATCTATCTATCTGAGTGTCTATCTATCTATCTATCTATCTATCTATCTATCTATCTATCTATCTATCTATCTATCTATCAACTAAGTTAAACTTTTAACTACTTTAAACTACAAACTACTTTAAACTTTAAACTAATTTAAACTTTAAACTCATTTAAACTATAAACTACTTTAAACTTCAAACTACTTTAAACAATAAAATACTTTAAAATTCAAACTAATTTAAACTTTAGACTACTTTAAACTTTGAACTAATTTATTCTTCAAACTACTTTAAAATTCAAACTAATTTAAACTTTAGACTAATTTAAACTTTAAACTAATTTAAACTTTAAACTAATTTAAACTATAAAAAACTTCAAACTTTCTGGTCCAAACTTTCACAAGCCAACGTAAAATTTGTCTCGACGAACTTTTTCTAGTTAAGTTGGCTTGTGAGAGCCAACTTACTGAAATCCTATTTAAACTTATTATTATTATTAAGTTGGCTTTTGAAAGCCAACTTACTGAAATCCTATTTAAACTTATTATTAAGTTGGCTTGTGAGAGCCAACTTACTGAAATCCTATTTAAACTTATTATTATTATTATTATTATTATTATTATTATTATTATTATTATTATTATTATTATTATTCTTACTCTGAAATTTCTATATCTAACTCCTCCTAGAGCTTTTAAGCTACAGGCACCAAACTCGGCACAGACCTTCAGACTAATCCCGAATAGTGTGCTATATCTTTTCTAACTGATCGGACTTACGGTTACCTAAAAATGACGATCAAACTCAGAAAAAACTCCCATTGACTTAACATTGCGGAATGTTCAGAAATTCAAATTCCAACTGACATTTTCACACACACACACAAAAAGGGCCTGTCAGCCCTGCATCTCTCCTCTCTCTCTCCCTCAGAGGATTTCTTTTATCAAGCAGCCAAAAAGTAATGACCTAAAATCTTCCTAGCCACACGCTTAAAACATGCTAAAAACATGCTAGCATCATGCTAACACATGCTAGCATTGACTAGCGAGTGCTAAAACATGCTAAAAACGTGCTAGCATCATGCTAACACATGCTAGCATCGCCTAGCGAGTGCTAAAACATGCTAAAAACGTCATTAGCATCATGTTAACACATGCTAGCATCGCCTAGCGAAGTCGCTAAAACATGCTAAAAGCGTCTTAGCATCATGCTAACACATGCTAGCATCGCCTAGCGAAGTGCTAAAAAATGCTAAAAGCGTCATAGCATCATGCTAACACATGCTAGCATCGCCTAGAGAAGTGCTAAAACATGCTAAAAGCGTCGTTAGCATCATGCTAACACATGCTAGCATCGCCTAGCGAAGTGCTAAAAAATGCTAAAAGCGTCGTTAGCATCATGCTTAACACATGCTAGCATCGCCTAGCGAGTCGCTAAAACATGCTAAAAGCGTCTTATCATCATGCTTAACACATGCTTAGCATCGCCTAGCGAGTCGCTAAAACATGCTAAAAGCGTGCTAGCATCATGCTAACACATGCTAGCATCGCCTAGCGAAGTGTTAAAACATGCTAAAAGCGTCATAGCATCATGCTTAACACATGCTTAGCATCGCCTAGCAAAGTGCTAAAACATGCTAAAATCGTGCTAGCATCATGCTAACACATGCTAGCATCGTCTAGCGGAGTGCTAAAACATGCTAAAAACATGCTAGCATCATGCTAACACATGTTAGCTTCGCCTAGCGGAGTGTTAAAACATGCTAAAAACGTGCTAGCATTATGCTAACACGTGCTAGCATTATGCTAACACATGCTAGCATCGCCAAGCGAAGTGCTAAAAGATGCTAAAAACGTGCTAGCATCATGTTAACACATGCTAGCATCACCTAGCGAAGTACTAAAAAATGCTAAAAACATGCTAGCATCTATCTGTCTGTCTATCTATCTATCTATCTATCTGTATATCTGAGGGTCAATATCTATCTATCTATCTATCTATCTATCTATCTGAGGGTCAATATCTATCTATCTATCTATCTATCTATCTATCTATCTATCTATCTATTTGAGGGTCAATATCTATCTATCTCTCTCTATCTATCTGAGGATAAATATCTATCTATCTATATCTATCTCTCTATATATCTAAGAGTAAATATCTATCTATCTATCTATCTATCTATCTATCTATCTATCTATCTATCTATATATCTATCTATCTATCTATCTAGCAACTAAGTTAAACTTTTTTTAACACTACACTGTAGAACTGGCTCATTAGAGTCATTCATTTGGGAATCAGACTAAACTGGTCACACTGTAAGTTTCACATTGTAGATTCAAAAGAACCAGCTCATTAGAGTCATTAATTTGGGAATCAGACTACACTGGTCACACTGTAAGTTTCACATTGTAGATTCAAAAGAACCGGCTCATTAGAGTAATTAATTTGGGAATCAGACTACACTGGTCACACTGTATGTTTCACATTGTAGATTCAAAAGAACTGGCTCATTAGAGTCATTAATTTGGGAATCAGACTACACTGGTCACACTGTATGTTTCACACTGTAGATTCAAAAGAACTGGCTCATTAGAGTCATTCATTTGGGAATCAGACTACACTAGTCACACTGTATGTTTCACATTGTAGATTCAAAAGAACCGGCTCATTAGAGTCATTCATTTGGGAATCAGACTACACTGGTCACACTGTATGTTTCAAATTGTAGATTCAAAAGAACCGGCTCATTAGAGTCATTCATTTGGGAATCAGACTACACTGGTCACACTGTATGTTTCACACTGTAGATTCAAAAGAACCGGCTCATTAGAGTCATTAATTTGGGAATCAGACTACACTGGTCACACTGTATGTTTCACACTGTAGATTCAAAAGAACCGGCTCATTAGTCATTTGTTTGGGAATCAGTCTACACTGGTAACACATGCTAGCATCGCCTAGCGAAGTGCTAAAACATGCTAAAAATGTGCTAGCATCATGCTAACACATGCTAGCATCGCCTAGCGAAGTGCTAAAACATGCTAAAAACGTGCTAGCATCATGCTAACACATGTTAGCATCGCCTAGTGAAGTGCTAAAACATGCTAAAAGCGTCGCTAGCATCATGCTAACACATGCTAGCATCGCCTAGCGAAGTGCTTAAAAATGCTAAAAGCGTCGCTAGCATCATGCTTAACACATGCTTAGCATCGCCTAGCGAAGTGCTTAAAACATGTCTAAAAGCGTGCTACATCATGCTTAACACATGCTTAGCATCGTCTAGCGAAGTGCTTAAAACATGCTAAAAACGTCGCTAGCATCATGCTTAACACATGCTAGCATCGCCAAGCGAAGTGCTAAAACATGCTAAAAACGTGCTAGCATCTTGCTAACACATGCTAGCATCGCCTAGAGAAGTGCTAAAATTGCTAAAAATGTGCTAGCATCTTGCTAACACATGCTAGAATCGCCTAGCGAAGTGCTAAAACATGCCAAAAATGTGCTAGCATCATGCTAACACATGCTAGCATCGCCTAGCGAAGTGCTAAAAAATGCTAAAAACGTGCCAGCATCATGCTAACACATGCTGGCATCGCCTAGCGAAGTGCTGAAACATGCTAAAAACGTGCTAGCATCATGCTAACACATGCTAGCATCGCCAAGCGAAGTGCTAAAACATGCTAAAAACGTGCTAGCATCATGCTAACACATGCTAACACATGCTAGCATCGCCTAGCGGAGTGCTAAAACATGCTAAAAACATGCTAGCATCATGCTAACACATGTTAGCATCGCCTAGCGAGGTGTGAAAACATGCTAAAAACGTGCTAGCATCATGCTAACACATGCTAGCATCGCCAAGCGAAGTGCTAAAAGATGCTAAAAACGTGCTAGCATCATGCTAACACATGCTAGCATCACCTAGCGAAGTACTAAAAAATGCTAAAAACGTGCTAGCATCTGTCTGTCTGTCTATCTATCTATCTATCTATCTGAGGGTCAATATCTATCTATCTATTTGAGGGTCAATATCTATCTATCAATCTATCTATCTATTTGAGGGTCAATATCTATCCATCTATCTATTTGAGGGTAAATATCTATCTATCTATCTATATCTATCTATCTATCTGAGGGTAAATATCTATCTATCTATCTCTCTATCTATCTATCTGAGTGTCTATCTATCTATCTATCTATCTATCTATCTAGCAACTAAGTTTAACTACTTTAAACTACAAACTACTTTAAACTTTAAACTAATTTAAACTTTAAACTCATTTAAACTATAAACTACTTTAAACTTCAAACTAATTTAAACTATAAACTACTTTAAAATTCAAACTAATTTAAACTTTAGACTACTTTAAACTTTGAACTAATATAAACTTCAAACTACTTTAAAATTCAAACTAATTTAAACTTTAGACTAATTTAAACTTTAAACTAATTTAAACTATAAACTACTTTAAAATTCAAACTAATTTAAAATTTAGACTAATTTAAACTTTAAACTAATTTAAACTATAAACTAATTTAAACTTCAAACTACTTTAAAATTCAAATGAATTTAAACTTTAGACTAATTTAAAGTTTAAACTAATTTAAACTATAAACTAATTTAAACTTCAAACTACTTTAAACTTCAAACTACTTTAAACTTCAAACTTTCTGGTCCAAACTTTCACAAGCCAACTTAAAGTTTGTCTCGACGAACTTTTTCTAGTTTTATTTGAAAGACTATCTAGGCACATAATAACACTGCATTGCTGTGACTGTTTATAACTATTTCAAAATGTACAAGCTCACACTTTAAATGGTCAGTGCTTTGATTTTTAAAACATTAAAATAGCAACAGATCAGAGAAAAAAATGGAGATTGAGTGATTATTTTTACATTTTACATGCCATTCAAAAACGTGGCATTTTACAACGTAAGAGAGAAATAAAAAAAACTTTAAATAATACCATTTGTACTTTTCAATGACTTGGGATGTCTATGTTCAGGGCGATTTGGAGCTTCAAAGTTCCAACAGAGAAATTCCCTCCCCCTCCCCTCCCCACACACACACACAGACAGAATGGCAGGGCCACTATGTCTGTCAGAGAGAGACAGAGAGAAAAAACACAGAACGGGAGGGGGCACTCTGTCAGAGAGAGAAAAATTCCAAGAAATCCACATTCAAACCACAATATCTGACTTTCTGTTGGTCGGAGCTAATGACTGTAAATTAGAAAGTTGTTCGGCTTTTGTAACTGTAGATAGAACTAACTAAGTTATAACACACTTTATGTGTCCTTTTTTAGTCCTAAATCAATTTCCTCGCCACGGCCAAACCGTTCGAGATATCAAAAATCCGTCCGGAATGTAGCATCCTCAATGTCTTGACTTCATGCCGACCGAGTTTGGTGGCGATTGGATTCATTCTCTAGGAGGAATATATATAATTCCAGAGCATGTGTTTCCAAACAACCCATAATAGCCGACTTCCTGTTGGGCTGGCGTAAAACTTAGAGCACGAAAGTTGTTCGGCCTGATGAGATCTACAAGTGTACCGAGTTTCATATTATTACATGCAAGCATGTTTGATATATGGACAAGTGTTCGAATCCCATTCCAGGGGGCGCTGTCGAGCCCCCCCCCCCCGCCACGCCCAGGTACCATCTTCGGTCCGGCCCTGATGGCCGCGGGTTCTGACCCGTGTGCAAAGTTTCAAGAGTTTTCGAGCACGTTAAAGGCCCCAAAACCTTGAAAAACTAAAATAAAAGCATTCTCACTCAACAGCCAAATCATCCCCCTCCCCCCAGACACAGAGAGACGTAGGGTCAGTGGGAGAGGCAGAGAAAATTCTCCAAAACATCCACATTCAAACCAAAATATCTGACTTTCTGTTGGTCTGAGCTAATGACTGTAAATTAGAAAGTTGTCCGGCTCGATGAGAACAATATAATTACTGAGTTTTGTGACTGTGGGTCAAAGTGTAAAGCAACCCCCCCACTTTTGTCAAAAGGTGGCGCTACTGAGCCCCTGCACCACGCCCGTTTCTGAAACTTTGCACATGTCTACTGGCTAATAAATGTGATGTG
>NW_026265330.1:0-13981 GCF_025860055.1 Xyrauchen texanus | reverse complement strand
TCGGTGTGCTGGTTCGGTTACGTATTATACGTTTTTCTGATGCAGAGATATGTGATTTGTTACTCGGTTGCTAGGGTAAGCCCATCTGGTTGCTAGGCAGTTACCATAGTGATACTAATCAAGTCTCCTTGCCATCCTGATTGAAATAAGTCAACCCGGAAGTCTCTATGTTTTTCTGATGCAGAGATATGTGATTTGTTACTTTCGGTTGCTAGGGTAACCCCATCTGGTTGCTAGGCAGTTACCATAGTGATACTAATCAAGTGTCCTTGCCATCCTGATTGAAATAAGTCAACCCGGAAGTCTCTACGTTTTTCTGATGCAGAGATATGTGATTTGTTACTTTCGGTTGCTAGGGTAAGCCCATCTGGTTGCTAGGCAGTTACCATAGTGATACTAATCAAGTCTCCTTGCCATCCTGATTGAAATAAGTCAACCCGGAAGTCTCTATGTTTTTGTGATGCAGAGATATGTGATTTGTTACTCGGTTGCTAGGGTAAGCCCATCTGGTTGCTAGGCAGTTACCATAGTGATACTAATGAAGTGTCCTTGCCATCCTGATTGAAATAAGTCAACCCGGAAGTCTCTACGTTTTTCTGATGCAGAGATATGTGATTTGTTACTTTCGGTTGCTAGGGTAACCCCATCTGGTTGCTAGGCAGTTAACATAGTGATACTTATCAAGTCTCCTTGCCATCCTGATTGAAATAAATCAACCCAGAAGTCTCTCTGATTTTCTGGTGCAGAGATATAGTTACTGCTAAGCGGTTGCTAGGGTACTCTGTGTAGTTGCTAGGGAGTGGCTTGGCAGCTGCCAATCATGAATCTCCAAAGGCTGCTTGTCAGTATGAATGATATAAACCAACTCCCATGCCTCTGTGACATTCAGAATGGAAGATATCCCTCTATGGATTTTGGTTGTTAAGGTGCTCGACAATGGTTGCTAGGGAGGGGCTAGGAAGTGTTGAAGTGATGCATGATTGGCTGTTTGCTGTCCGAGTCAAGCGAGACCACCCTTGTGTTTCTATGACACTTCTATCCGGAGATATCCCTTTGATCTTTTTCAATAGAAGTCTATGGGACTTGTTGCTAAGGTGCTCTTAATGGTTGCTAGGGCGTGGCTTGATAGCTTCACAATGATCCAGAGAGACTGATTGGTTGTCTGAGTAAAATGAGCCCACCCCTCGTCTCTATGACACTGTGATCCAGAGCTATGTTCAATACAAATCCCTATGCCTTTTTCATTTCATGGGCCGTCCTACACCATTATAAGTCAATTGGGGCATTTTTGGGCAGCTCCTGCCCCCAGGGGTGCAACTTTTACCCCATATTGAGGTATGCTCTTACAGAGCCTGCCAGCCTCTTCAAATGTGGCAAATCACTGCGTTTCTCTGAAATCCTAAGCTTGGAGCTGTGGCGTCAAAGTTTGTCTCAATGTTAAGTCTATGGGATTTTTAGGCGCTTTTTTGCCCCTGGGGCAAATACCGTACCCGATAAACTTATAAAAGTCATAGCACACGTGTCCTCAATAGGCCGTTCGATTTGACACCTCATTAGGTGGGTCTACGCTAAGCGGTCTTGGGGACGAGTTAGGTGCGAAGTTTTGTTAAGAGATATAATAAAAATAAAAATAAAAAGTATAATAAGTATGTGAGATTACAATAGTGATGCTTTGCAAGCACCACTAATAAATAACTAGATAGGTACATTTCCTGAAGAAAATGTGAGTGGTGCTTGCCGTGGCAAAACTCGATCAAACAGCATGTTGTAACTGGAAAAGAACAAAAATTATGGTCATAAATAAATCAACCCAGAAGTCTGTACGATTTTCTGGTGCAGAAATATGTGATTTGTTACTCGGTTGCTAGGGTAAGCCCATGTGGTTGCTATGCAGTTACCAAGGTAATACAATACATGGCTCCTTTCCATCCTGAGTGAAATAAGTCAACCCGGAAGTCTGTAGTGTGTTCTGGTGCAGAGATATGTGATATGTTGCTTTCGGTTGCTAGGGTAACTCCATCTGGTTGCTAGGCAGTTACCATAGTGATACTAATCAAGTCTCCTGGCCATCCTGATTAAAATAAATCAACCCGGAAGTCTCTATGTTTTTGTGATGCAGAGATATGTGATTTGTTACTCGGTTGCTAGGGTAACCCCATCTGGTTGCTAGGCAGATACCATAGTGATACTAATCAAGTGTCCTTGCCATCCTGATTGAAATAAGTCAACCCGGAAGTCTCTACGTTTTTCTGATGCAGAGATATGTGATTTGTTACTCGGTTGCTAGGGTAAGCCCATCTGGTTGCTAGGCAGTTACCATAGTGATACTAATGAAGTCTCCTTGCCATCCTGATTGAAATAAGTCAACCCGGAAGTCTCTATGTTTTTGTGATGCAGAGATATGTGATTTGTTACTCGGTTGCTAGGGTAAGCCCATCTGGTTGCTAGGCAGTTACCATAGTGATACTAATGAAGTGTCCTTGCCATCCTGATTGAAATAAGTCAACCCGGAAGTCTCTACGTTTTTCTGATGCAGAGATATGTGATTTGTTACTTCGGTTGCTAGGGTAACCCCATCTGGTTGCTAGGCAGTTAACATAGTGATACTTATCAAGTCTCCTTGCCATCCTGATTGAAATAAATCAACCCAGAAGTCTCTCTGATTTTCTGGTGCAGAGATATAGTTACTGCTAAGCGGTTGCTAGGGTACTCTGTGTAGTTGCTAGGGAGTGGCTTGGCAGCTGCCAATCATGAATCTCCAAAGGCTGCTTGTCAGTATGAATGATATAAACCAACTCCCATGCCTCTGTGACATTCAGAATGGAAGATATCCCTCTATGGATTTTGGTTGTTAAGGTGCTCGACAATGGTTGCTAGGGAGGGGCTAGGAAGTGTTGAAGTGATGCATGATTGGCTGTTTGCTGTCCGAGTCAAGCGAGACCACCCTTGTGTTTCTATGACACTTCTATCCGGAGATATCCCTTTGATCTTTTTCAATAGAAGTCTATGGGACTTGTTGCTAAGGTGCTCTTAATGGTTGCTAGGGCGTGGCTTGATAGCTTCACAATGATCCAGAGAGACTGATTGGTTGTCTGAGTAAAATGAGCCCACCCCTCGTCTCTATGACACTGTGATCCAGAGCTATGTTCAATACAAATCCCTATGCCTTTTCATTTCATGGGCCGTCCTACACCATTATAAGTCAATTGGGGCATTTTTGGGCAGCTCCTGCCCCCAGGGGTGCAACTTTTACCCCATATTGAGGTATGCTCTTACAGAGCCTGCCAGCCTCTTCAAATGTGGCAAATCACGCGTTTCTCTGAAATCCTAAGCTTGGAGCTGTGGCGTCAAAGTTTGTCTCAATGTTAAGTCTATGGGATTTTTAGGCCGCTTTTTTGCCCCTGGGGCAAATACCGTACCCGATAAACATAAAAGTCATAGCACACGTGTCCTCAATAGGCCGTTCGATTTGATACCTCATTAGGTGGGTCTCATGCCAAGCGGTCTTGGGACGAGTTAGGTGCCGAAGTTTTGTTAAGAGATATAATAAAAATAAAAACTAGATAGGTACATTTCCTGAAGAAAATGTGAGTGGTGCTTGCCGTGGCAAAACTAGATCAAATAGCCTGCTTGAAAAGAACAGAAATTGTGGTCATAAATAAATCAACCCAGAAGTCTGTATAATTTTCTGGTGCAGAAATATGTGATTTGTTACTAGGTTGCTAGGGTAAGCCCATGTGGTTGCTATGCAGTTAGCAAGGTAATACAATACATGGCTCCTTTCCATCCTGAGTGAAATAATTCAACCCAAAAATCTGTACTGTTTTCTGGTGCAGAGATATGTGATTTGTTACTGGGTTGCTAGGGTAACCCCATGTGGTTGCTAGGCAGTTACCATAGTGATACTTATCAAGTCTCCTTGCTATCCAGAGTAAAATCAGTCAACCAGGAAGTCTCTACGATGTTGTGATCCAGAGATATGTGATTTGTTATTTGGTTGCTAGGGTAACCCCTCCTTGTTGCTAGGCAGTTACCATAGTGATACTTATGAAGTCTCCTTGCCATCCTGAGTGAAATAAACCAACCCAGAAGTCTCTACGTTTTTCTGATGCAGAGATATGTGATTTGTTACTCGGTTGCTAGGGTAAGCCCATCTGGTTGCTAGGCAGTTACCATAGTGATACTAATCAAGTGTCCTTGCCATCCTGATTGAAATAAGTCAACCCGGAAGTCTCTACGTTTTCTGATGCAGAGATATGTGATTTGTTACTCGGTTGCTAGGGTAACCCCATCTGGTTGCTAGGCAGTTACCACAGTGATACTAATCAAGTGTCCTTGCCATCCTGATTGAAATAAGTCAACCCGGAAGTCTCTATGTTTTCTGATGCAGAGATATGTGATTTGTTACTCGGTTGCTAGGGTAACCCCATCTGGTTGCTAGGCAGTTACCATAGTGATACTAATCAAGTGTCCTTGCCATCCTGATTGAAATAAGTCAACCCGGAAGTCTCTACGTTTTCTGATGCAGAGATATGTGATTTGTTACTTTCGGTTGCTAGGGTAACCCCATCTGGTTGCTAGGCAGTTACCATAGTGATACTAATCAAGTCTCCTTGCCATCCTGATTGAAATAAGTCAACCCGGAAGTCTCTACGTTTTTCTGATGCAGAGATATGTGATTTGTTACTTTCGGTTGCTAGGGTAACCCCATCTGGTTGCTAGGCAGTTACCATAGTGATACTAATCAAGTCTCCTTGCCATCCTGATTGAAATAAATCAACCGGAAGTCTGTACTCTTTTCTGGTGCGAGATATGTGATTTGTTTCTCGGTTGCTAGGGTAACCCCATCTGGTTGCTAGGCAGTTACCATAGTGATAGTAATCAAGTGTCCTTGCCATCCTGATTGAAATAAATCAACCGGAAGTCTGTACTCTTTTCTGGTGCGAGATATGTGATTTGTTTCTCGGTTGCTAGGGTAACCCCATCTGGTTGCTAGGCAGTTAACATAGTGATACTTATCAAGTCTCCTTGCCATCCTGATTGAAATAAGTCAACCCGGAAGTCTCTATGTTTTTGTGATGCAGAGATATGTGATTTGTTACTTCGGTTGCTAGGGTAAGCCCATCTGGTTGCTAGGCAGATACCATAGTGATACTAATCAAGTGTCCTTGCCATCCTGATTGAAATAAGTCAACCCGGAAGTCTCTACGTTTTTCTGATGCAGAGATATGTGATTTGTTACTCGGTTGCTAGGGTAAGCTCATCTGGTTGCTAGGCAGTTACCATAGTGATACTAATGAAGTGTCCTTGCCATCCTGATTGAAATAAGTCAACCCGGAAGTCTCTATGTTTTTGTGATGCAGAGATATGTGATTTGTTACTTCGGTTGCTAGGGTAAGCCCATCTGGTTGCTAGGCAGTTACCATAGTGATACTAATGAAGTGTCCTTTCCATCCTGATTGAAATAAGTCAACCCGGAAGTCTCTACGTTTTCTGATGCAGAGATATGTGATTTGTTACTCGGTTGCTAGGGTAACCCCATCTGGTTGCTAGGCAGTTACCATAGTGATACTAATCAAGTCTCCTTGCCATCCTGATTGAAATAAATCAACCCAGAAGTCTCTCTGATTTTGTGGTGCAGAGATATAGTTACTGCTAAGCGGTTGCTAGGGTACTCTGTTTAGTTGCTAGGGAGTGGCTTGGCAGCTGCCAATCATGAATCTCCAAAGGCTGCTTGTCAGTATGAATGATATAAACCAACTCCCATGCCTCTGTGACATTCAGAATGGAAGATATCCCTCTATGGATTTTGGTTGTTAAGGTGCTTTCGACAATGGTTGCTAGGGAGGGGCTAGGAAGTGTTGATTTGATGCATGATTGGCTGTTTGCTGTCCGAGTCAAGCGAGACCACCCTTGTGTTTCTATGACACTTCTATCCGGAGATATCCCTTTGATCTGTTTCAATAGAAGTCTATGGGACTTGTTGCTAAGGTGCTCTTAATGGTTGCTAGGGCGTGGCTTGATAGCTTCACAATGATCCTGAGAGACTGATTGGTCGTCTGAGTAAAATGAGCCCACCCCTGGTCTCTATGACACTGTGATCCAGAGCTATGTTCAATACAAATCCCTATGCCTTTTCATTTCATGGGCCGTCCTACACCATTATAAGTCAATTGGGGCATTTTTGGGCAGCTCCTGCCCCCAGGGGTGCAACTTTTACCCCATATTGAGGTATGCTCTTACAGAGCCTGCCAGCCTCTTCAAATGTGGCAAATCACTGCGTTTCTGTGAAATCCTAGCTTCGGAGCTGTGGCCTCAAAGTTTGTCACAATGTTAAGTCTATGGGATTTTTAGGCGCTTTTTTGCCCCTGGGGCAAATACCGTACCCGATAAACTATAAAAGTCATAGCACACGTGTCCTCAATAGGCCGTTCGATTTGACACCTCATTTGTGGGTCTCACTAAGCGGTCTTGGGGCGAGTTAGGTGCGAAGTTTTGTCACGGAGATAGAATAATAATAAAAAGAAGAAAAATAAAATAAAAATAAGTATGTGAGATTACAATAGTGATGCTTTGCAAGCACCACTAATAAAAAGTATAATAAGTATGTGAGATTACAATAGTGATGCTTTGCAAGCACCACTAAAAATAAAAAGTATAATAAGTATGTGAGATTACAATAGTGATGCTTTGCAAGCACCACTAATAAAAAAAATAATAAGTATGTGAGATTACAATAGTGATGCTTTGCAAGCACCACTAATAATAAGTATGTGAGATTACAATAGTGATGCTTTGCAAGCACCACTAACTAGATAGGTACATTTCCTGAAGAAAATGTGAGTGGTGCTATGTCGGTGGCAGAAACTCGATCATAACAGCTATGGTAGTAACTTGAAAATGATACTAATAAATGTCATTGCCGTCCTGATTGAAATAAATCAAACCAGAAGTCTGTATGATTTTCTGATGCAGAGATATGTGATTTGTTACTCGGTTGCTAGGGTAAGCCCATGTGGTTGCTAGGCAGTTACCATAGGTGATACTAATGACATGGCTCCTTTCCATCCTGAGTGAAATAAGTCAACCCGGAAGTCTGTAGTGTTTTCTGGTGCAGAGATATGTGATTTGTTACTTCGGTTGCTAGGGTAACCCCATCTGGTTGCTAGGCAGTTACCATAGTGATACTAATCAAGTGTCCTTGCCATCCTGATTGAAATAAATCAACCCAGAAGTCTCTCTGATTTTCTGGTGCAGAGATATAGTTACTGCTAAGCGGTTGCTAGGGTACTCTGTTTAGTTGCTAGGGAGTGGCTTGGCAGCTGCCAATCATGAATCTCCAAAGGCTGCTTGTCAGTATGAATGATATAAACCAACTCCCATGCCTCTGTGACATTCAGAATGGAAGATATCCCTCTATGGATTTTGGTTGTTAAGGTGCTTCGACAATGGTTGCTAGGGAGGGGCTAGGAAGTGTTGATTTGATGCATGATTGGCTGTTTGCTGTCCGAGTAAAGCGAGACCACCCTTGTGTTTCTATGACACTTCTATCCGGAGATATCCCTTTGATCTGTTTCAATAGAAGTCTATGGGACTTGTTGCTAAGGTGCTCTTAATGGTTGCTAGGGCGTGGCTTGATAGCTTCACAATGATCCTGAGAGACTGATTGGTCGTCTGAGTAAAATGAGCCCACCCCTCGTCTCTATGACACTGTGATCCAGAGCTATGTTCAATACAAATCCCTATGCCTTTTCATTTCATGGGCCGTCCTACACCATTATAAGTCAATTGGGGCATTTTTGGGCAGCTCCTGCCCCCAGGGGTGCAACTTTTACCCCATATTGAGGTATGCTCTTACAGAGCCTGCCAGCCTCTTCAAATGTGGCAAATCACTGCGTTTCTCACGAAATCCTAAGCTTGGAGCTGTGGCCGTCAAAGTTTGTCTCAATGTTAAGTCTATGGGATTTTTAGGCTGCTTTTTTGCCCCTGGGGCAAATACCGTACCCCGATAAACTTATAAAAGTCATAGCACACGTGTCCTCAATAGGCCGTTCGATTTGACACCTCATTAGGTGGGTCTACGCCAAGCGGTGCTTGGGACGAGTTAGGTGCCGAAGTTTTGTTAAGAGATATAAAAATAAGAAAAATAAAAATAACTAGATAGGTACATTTCCTGAAGAAAATGTGAGTGGTGCTTGCCGTGGCAAAACTAGATCAAACAGCATGTTGTAACTTGTAAAGAACAAAAATTATGGTCATAAATAAATCAGCCCAGAAGTCTGTACGATTTTCTGGTGCAGAAATATGTGATTTGTTACTTCGGTTGCTAGGGTAAGCCCATGTGGTTGCTATGCAGTTACCAAGGTAATACAATACATGGCTCCTTTCCATCCTGAGTGAAATAAGTCAACCCGGAAGTCTGTAGTGTTTTCTGGTGCAGAGATATGTGATTTGTTACTCGGTTGCTAGGGTAACCCCATCTGGTTGCTAGGCAGTTACCATATTGATACTAATGAAGTGTCCTTGCCATCCTGGTTGAAATAAATCAACCCGGAAGTCTGTACTCTTTTCTGGTGCCGAGATATGTGATTTGTTTCTCGGTTGCTAGGGTAACCCCATCTGGTTGCTAGGCAGTTACCATAGTGATAGTAATCAAGTGTCCTTGCGATCCTGAGTGAAATAAATCAACCCGGAAGTCTGTACTCTTTTCTGGTGCCGAGATATGTGATTTGTTTCTCGGTTGCTAGGGTAACCCCATCTGGTTGCTAGGCAGTTACCATAGTGATAGTAATCAAGTGTCCTTGCGATCCTGAGTGAAATAAATCAACCCGGAAGTCAGTACTATTTTCTGGTGCAGAGATATGTGATTTGTTACTCGGTTGCTAGGGTAACCCCATCTGGTTGCTAGGCAGTTACCATAGTGATAGTAATCAAGTGTCCTTGCCATCCTGATTGAAATAAGTCAACCCAGAAGTATCTACGTTTTTCTGATGCAGAGATATGTGATTTGTTACTCGGTTGCTAGGGTAACCCCATGTGGTTGCTAGGCAGTTACCATATTGATACTAATGAAGTGTCCTTGCCATCCTGGTTGAAATAAATCAACCTGGAAGTCTGTACTCTTTTCTGGTGCCGAGATATGTGATTTGTTTCTCGGTTGCTAGGGTAACCCCATCTGGTTGCTAGGCAGTTACCATAGTGATAGTAATGAAGTGTCCTTGCCATCCTGAGTGAAATAAATCAACCCGGAAGTCAGTACTATTTTCTGGTGCAGAGATATGTGATTTGTTACTCGGTTGCTAGGGTAACCCCATCTGGTTGCTAGGCAGTAATCATAGTGATACTAATCAAGTGTCCTTGCCATCCTGATTGAAATAAGTCAACCCGGAAGTCTCTACGTTTTTCTGATGCAGAGATATGTGATTTGTTACTCGGTTGCTAGGGTAAGCTCATGTGGTTGCTAGGCAGTTACCATAGTGATACTAATGAAGTGTCCTTGCCATCCTGATTGAAATAAGTCAACCCGGAAGTCTCTACGTTTTTCTGATGCAGAGATATGTGATTTGTTACTTTCGGTTGCTAGGGTAACCCCATCTGGTTGCTAGGCAGTTAACATAGTGATACTTATCAAGTCTCCTTGCCATCCTGATTGAAATAAGTCAACCCGGAAGTCTCTATGTTTTTGTGATGCAGAGATATGTGATTTGTTACTCGGTTGCTAGGGTAAGCCCATCTGGTTGCTAGGCAGATACCATAGTGATACTAATGAAGTGTCCTTGCCATCCTGATTGAAATAAGTCAACCCGGAAGTCTCTACGTTTTTCTGATGCAGAGATATGTGATTTGTTACTCGGTTGCTAGGGTAACCCCATCTGGTTGCTAGGCAGTTAACATAGTGATACTTATCAAGTCTCCTTGCCATCCTGATTGAAATAAATCAACCCAGAAGTCTCTCTGATTTTCTGGTGCAGAGATATAGTTACTGCTAAGCGGTTGCTAGGGTACTCTGTTTAGTTGCTAGGGAGTGGCTTGGCAGCTGCCAATCATGAATCTCCAAAGGCTGCTTGTCAGTATGAATGATATAAACCAACTCCCATGCCTCTGTGACATTCAGAATGGAAGATATCCCTCTATGGATTTTGGTTGTTAAGGTGCTCGACAATGGTTGCTAGGGAGGGGCTAGGAAGTGTTGAGGTGATGCATGATTGGCTGTTTGCTGTCCGAGTCAAGCGAGACCACCCTTGTGTTTCTATGACACTTCTATCCGGAGATATCCCTTTGATCTGTTTCAATAGAAGTCTATGGGACTTGTTGCTAAGGTGCTCTTAATGGTTGCTAGGGCGTGGCTTGATAGCTTCACAATGATCCTGAGAGACTGATTGGTCGTCTGAGTAAAATGAGCCCACCCCTCGTCTCTATGACACTGTGATCCAGAGCTATGTTCAATACAAATCCCTATGCCTTTTCATTTCATGGGCCGTCCTACACCATTATAAGTCAATTGGGGCATTTTTGGGCAGCTCCTGCCCCCAGGGTGCAACTTTTACCCCATATTGAGGTATGCTCTTACAGAGCCTGCCAGCCTCTTCAAATGTGGCAAATCACTGCGTTTCTCACGAAATCCTAAGCTTGGAGCTGTGACGCGTCAAAGTTTGTCTCAATGTTAAGTCTATGGGATTTTTAGGCGCTTTTTTGCCCCTGGGGCAAATACCGTACCCGATAAACTTATAAAAGTCATAGCACACGTGTCCTCAATAGGCGTTCGATTTGACACCTCATTAGTGGGTCTACGCTAAGCGGTCTTGGGACGAGTTAGGTGCGAAGTTTTGTTAAGAGATATAAAAATAAAAATAAAAATAACTAGATAGGTACATTTCCTGAAGAAAATGTGAGTGGTGCTTGCCGTGGCAAAACTCGATCAAACAGCATGTTGTAACTGGAAAAGAACAAAAATTATGGTCATAAATAAATCAACCCAGAAGTCTGTACGATTTTCTGGTGCAGAAATATGTGATTTGTTACTCGGTTGCTAGGGTAAGCCCGTGTGGTTGCTATGCAGTTACCAAGGTAATACAATACATGGCTCCTTTCCATCCTGAGTGAAATAAGTCAACCCGGAAGTCTGTAGTGTGTTCTGGTGCAGAGATATGTGATATGTTGCTCGGTTGCTAGGGTAACTCCATCTGGTTGCTAGGCAGTTACCATAGTGATACTAATCAAGTCTCCTGGCCATCCTGATTAAAATAAATCAACCCGGAAGTCTCTATGTTTTTGTGATGCAGAGATATGTGATTTTTTACTCGGTTGCTAGGGTAACCCCATCTGGTTGCTAGGCAGATACCATAGTGATACTAATCAAGTGTCCTTGCCATCCTTATTGAAATAAGTCAACCCGGAAGTCTCTACGTTTTCTGATGCAGAGATATGTGATTTGTTACTCGGTTGCTAGGGTAAGCCCATCTGGTTGCTAGGCAGTTACCATAGTGATACTAATGAAGTCTCCTTGCCATCCTGATTGAAATAAGTCAACCCGGAAGTCTCTATGTTTTTGTGATGCAGAGATATGTGATTTTTTACTCGGTTGCTAGGGTAACCCCATCTGGTTGCTAGGCAGATACCATAGTGATACTAATCAAGTGTCCTTGCCATCCTTATTGAAATAAGTCAACCCGGAAGTCTCTACGTTTTCTGATGCAGAGATATGTGATTTGTTACTTCGGTTGCTAGGGTAAGCCCATCTGGTTGCTAGGCAGTTACCATAGTGATACTAATGAAGTCTCCTTGCCATCCTGATTGAAGTAAGTCAACCCGGAAGTCTCTATGTTTTTGTGATGCAGAGATATGTGATTTGTTACTCGGTTGCTAGGGTAAGCCCATCTGGTTGCTAGGCAGTTACCATAGTGATACTAATGAAGTGTCCTTGCCATCCTGATTGAAATAAGTCAACCCGGAAGTCTCTACGTTTTCTGATGCAGAGATATGTGATTTGTTACTCGGTTGCTAGGGTAACCCCATCTGGTTGCTAGGCAGTTAACATAGTGATACTTATCAAGTCTCCTTGCCATCCTGATTGAAATAAATCAACCCAGAAGTCTCTCTGATTTTCTGGTGCAGAGATATAGTTACTGCTAAGCGGTTGCTAGGGTACTCTGTGTAGTTGCTAGGGAGTGGCTTGGCAGCTGCCAATCATGAATCTCCAAAGGCTGCTTGTCAGTATGAATGATATAAACCAACTCCCATGCCTCTGTGACATTCAGAATGGAAGATATCCCTCTATGGATTTTGGTTGTTAAGGTGCTCGACAATGGTTGCTAGGGAGGGGCTAGGAAGTGTTGAAGTGATGCATGATTGGCTGTTTGCTGTCCGAGTCAAGCGAGACCACCCTTGTGTTTCTATGACACTTCTATCCGGAGATATCCCTTTGATCTTTTTCAATAGAAGTCTATGGGACTTGTTGCTAAGGTGCTCTTAATGGTTGCTAGGGCGTGGCTTGATAGCTTCACAATGATCCAGAGAGACTGATTGGTTGTCTGAGTAAAATGAGCCCACCCCTCGTCTCTATGACACTGTGATCCAGAGCTATGTTCAATACAAATCCCTATGCCTTTTCATTTCATGGGCGTCCTACACCATTATAAGTCAATTGGGGCATTTTTGGGCAGCTCCTGCCCCCAGGGGTGCAACTTTTACCCCATATTGAGGTATGCTCTTACAGAGCCTGCCAGCCTCTTCAAATGTGGCAAATCACTGCGTTTCTCTGAAATCCTAAGCTTGGAGCTGTGGCGCGTCAAAGTTTGTCTCAATGTTAAGTCTATGGGATTTTTCGGCCGCTTTTTTGCCCCTGGGGCAAATACCGTACCCGATAAACTTATAAAAGTCATAGCACACGTGTCCTCAATAGGCCGTTCGATTTGATACCTCATTAGGTGGGTCTACGCCAAGCGGTCTTGGGGACGAGTTAGGTGCGAAGTTTTGTTAAGAGATATAATAAAAATAAAAATAAAAAGTATAATAAGTATGTGAGATTACAATAGTGATGCTTTGCAAGCACCACTAATAAAAATAACTAGATAGGTACATTTCCTGAAGAAAATGTGAGTGGTGCTTGCCGTGGCAAAACTCGTCAAACAGCATGTTGTAACTGGAAAAGAACAAAAATTATGGTCATAAATAAATCAACCCAGAAGTCTGTACGATTTTCTGGTGCAGAAATATGTGATTTGTTACTCGGTTGCTAGGGTAAGCCCGTGTGGTTGCTATGCAGTTACCAAGGTAATACAATACATGGCTCCTTTCCATCCTGAGTGAAATAAGTCAACCCGGAAGTCTGTAGTGTGTTCTGGTGCAGAGATATGTGATATGTTGCTCGGTTGCTAGGGTAACTCCATCTGGTTGCTAGGCAGTTACCATAGTGATACTAATCAAGTCTCCTGGCCATCCTGATTAAAATAAATCAACCCGGAAGTCTCTATGTTTTTGTGATGCAGAGATATGTGATTTTTTACTCGGTTGCTAGGGTAACCCCATCTGGTTGCTAGGCAGATACCATAGTGATACTAATCAAGTGTCCTTGCCATCCTTATTGAAATAAGTCAACCCGGAAGTCTCTACGTTTTTCTGATGCAGAGATATGTGATTTGTTACACGGTTGCTAGGGTAAGCCCATCTGGTTGCTAGGCAGTTACCATAGTGATACTAATGAAGTCTCCTTGCCATCCTGATTGAAATAAGTCAACCCGGAAGTCTCTATGTTTTTGTGATGCAGAGATATGTGATTTTTTACTCGGTTGCTAGGGTAACCCCATCTGGTTGCTAGGCAGATACCATAGTGATACTAATCAAGTGTCCTTGCCATCCTTATTGAAATAAGTCAACCCGGAAGTCTCTACGTTTTTCTGATGCAGAGATATGTGATTTGTTACTCGGTTGCTAGGGTAAGCCCATCTGGTTGCTAGGCAGTTACCATAGTGATACTAATGAA
>NW_026265329.1:0-13984 GCF_025860055.1 Xyrauchen texanus | reverse complement strand
GAGAGTTTCTCAAAAGAGAATACCTATTTACCTATAAGAGGTAAAGCTAAAAAAATATATTTATCACATATATATATATGTGATAAATGTATTTTTTTCTCCTCAACATATATATATATGTTGAGGAGAGCTTGTTTATACTCTTCCGATTGAGATTCAATTATGTCTGAATTTGAGGGGCTGCACAATGTTAGCCAATCAGAACAGTGGGCGTTAACACTGAAGTTAAAAGGAGATGCTGAGGCCAAAACTGATCTTTTCAGTGGAAATGTTTTTATTTATTAATAAACTATGACAGTTTTCATGCAAAAACTTTACTGACATTATCAGTGGACCTCAGGGAAGATAACAATAATAACTAGATAGGTACATTTCCAGAAGAAAATGTGAGTGGTGCTTGCCGTGGCAAAACTCGTCAAACAGCATGTTATAACTTGAAAAGAACAAAAATTATGGTCATAAATAAATCAACCCAGAAGTCAGTAAATAAATCAACCCAGAAGTCTGTACGATTTTCTGGTGCAGAAATATGTGATTTGTTACTCGGTTGCTAGGGTAACCCCATGTGGTTGCTAGGCAGTTACCATAGTGATACTAATCAAGTCTCCTTGCCGTCCTGATTGAAATAAGTGAACCCAGAAGTCTGTACTATTTTCTGGGGCAGAGATATGTAATTTGTTACTCGGTTGCTAGGGTAACCCCATCTTGTTTCTAGGCAGTTACCATAGTGATAGTAATGAAGTCTCCTTGCCATCCTGATTGAAATATGTCAACCCAGAAGTCTCTACGTTTTTCTGATGCAGAGATATGTGATTTGTTACTCGGTTGCTAGGGTAACCCTATCTGGTTGCTAGGCAGTTACCATAGTGATACTAATCAAGTCTCCTTGCCATCCTGATCGAAATAAGTCAACCCGGAAGTCTCTACGTTTTTCTGATGCAGAGATATGTGATTTGTTACTCGGTTGCTAGGGTAACCTCATCTGGTTGCTAGGAAGTTACCATAGTGATACTAATGAAGTGTCCTTGCCATCCTGAGTGAAATAAGTCAACCCGGAAGTCTCAACTATTTTCTGGTGCAGAGATATGTGATTTGTTACTCGGTTGCTAGGGTAACCCCATCTGGTTGCTAGGCAGTTACCATAGTGATACTAATCAAGTGTCCTTGCCATCCTGAGTGAAATAAGTCAACTCGGAAGTCTCTACTATTTTGTGGTGCAAAGATATGTGATTTGTTACTCGGTTGCTAGGGTAACCCCATCTGGTTGCTAGGCAGTTACCATAGTGATACTAATGAAGTCTCCTTGCCATCCTGAGTGAAATAAGTCAACCCGAAGTCTCTACGTTTTTCTGATGCAGAGATATGTGATTTGTTACTCTGTTGCTAGGGTAACCCCATCTGGTTGCTAGGCAGTTACCATAGTGATACTAATCAAGTCTCCTTGCCATCCTGATTGAAATAAGTCAACCCGGAAGTCTCTACGTTTTTCTGATGCAGAGATATGTGATTTGTTACTCGGTTGCTAGGGTAACCCCATCTGGTTGCTAGGCAGTTACCATAGTGATACTAATGAAGTCTTCTTGCCATCCTGATTGAAATAAGTCAACCCGGAAGTCTCTACGTTTTTCTGATGCAGAGATATGTGATTTGTTACTCTGTTGCTAGGGTAACACCATCTGGTTGCTAGGCAGTTACCATAGTGATACTAATCAAATGTCCTTGCCATCCTGATTGAAATAAATCAACCCAGAAGTGTCTCTGATTTTCTGGTGCAGAGATATGTGATTTGTTACTCGGTTGCTAGGGTAACCCCATCTGGTTGCTAGGCAGTTACCATAGTGATACTAATCAAGTGTCCTTGCCATCATGATTGAAATAAGTCAACCCGGAAGTCTCTAGGTTTTTCTGATGCAGAGATATGTGATTTGTTACTCGGTTGCTAGGGTAACCATCTGGTTGCTAGGCAGTTACCATAGTGATACTAATGAAGTGTCCTTGCCATCCTTAGTGAAATAAGTCAACCCGGAAGTCTCGACTATGTTCTGGTGCAGAGATAAGTGATTTGTTACTCGGTTGCTAGGGTAACCCCATCTGGTTGCTAGGCAGTTACCATAGTGATACTAATGAAGTCTCCTTGCCATCCTGATTGAAATAAGTCAACCCGGAAGTCTCTACGTTTTTCTGATGCAGAGATATGTGATTTGTTACTCTGTTGCTAGGGTAACACCATCTGGTTGCTAGGCAGTTACCATAGTGATACTAATCAAATGTCCTTGCCATCCTGATTGAAATAAGTCAACCCGGAAGTCTCTACGTTTTTCTGATGCAGAGATATGTGATTTGTTACTTGGTTGCTAGGGTAACCCCATCTGGTTGCTAGGCAGTTACCATAGTGATACTAATCAAGTCTCCTTGCCATCCTGAGTGAAATAAATCAACCCGGAAGTCTCTCTGATTTTGTGGTGCAGAGATATAGTTATTGCTAAACGGTTGCTAGGGTACTCTGTTTAGTTGCTAGGGAGTGGCTTGCAGCTGCCAATCATGAAACTCCAAAGGCTGCTTGTCAGTATGAATGATATAAACCAACTCCCATGCCTCTGTGACATTCAGAATGGAAGATATCCCTCTATGGATTTTTGTTGCTAAGGTGCTCGACAATGGTTGCTAGGGAGGGGCTAGAAAGTGTTGAGGTGATTCATGATTGGCTGTTTGCTGCCCCGAGTCAAACGAGACCACCCTTGTGTTTTTATGACACTTCTATCCGGAGATATCCCTTTGAAGTCTTTCATTAGAAGTCTATGGGACTTGTTGCTAAGGTGCTCTAAATTGTTGCTAGGGCGTGGCTTGATAGATTCAAAATGATCCTGAGAGACTGATTGGTGGTCTGAGTAAAATGAGCCCGCCCCCTTGTCTCTATGACACTGTGATCCAGAGCTATGTTCAATACAAAGTCCCTATGCAATTTCATTTCATGGGCCGTCCTACACCATTGTAAGTCAATGGGGGCAACTTTGGGCAGCTCCTGCCCCCCAGGGGTGCAACTTTTACCCCATATTGAGGTATGCTCTTACAGAGCCTGCCAGCCTCTTCAAATGTGGCAAATCACACATTTCTGCAAAATCCTCGCTCGGAGCTGTGATGCGTAAAAGTTTGTCACAATGTTAAGTCTATGGGATTTTTCGGCGGCTTTTTTGCCCCTGGGGCAAATACCGTACCCCCGATCGCTTATAAAAGTCATAGCACACGTGTCCTCAATAGGCCGTTCGATTTGACACCTCATTCGTGGGTCTACGCCAAACGGTGCGGGACGAGTTAGGTGCCGAAGTTTTGTACGGAGATATAATAATAAGAAGAAACATAAGTATGTGAGATTACAATAGTGATGCTTTGCAAGCACCACTAATAATAATAATAATAATAATAACTAGATGGGTACATTTCCTGAAGAAAATGTGAGTGGTGCTTGCCGTGGCAAAACTCGTCAAACAGCATGTTGTAACTTGAAAGTAACAAAAATTATGGTCATAAATAAACCAACCCAGAAATGTGTACGATGTTCTGGTGCAGAAATATGTGATTTGTTACTCGGTTGCTAGGGTAAGCCCGTGTGGTTGCTATGCAGTTACCAAGGTAATACAATACATGGCTCCTTTCCATCCTGAGTGAAATAAGTCAACCCGGAAGTCTCTATGTTTTTGTGATGCAGAGATATGTGATTTTTTACTCGGTTGCTAGGGTAACCCCATCTGGTTGCTAGGCAGATACCATAGTGATACTAATCAAGTGTCCTTGCCATCCTTATTGAAATAAGTCAACCCGGAAGTCTCTACGTTTTTCTGATGCAGAGATATGTGATTTGTTACTCGGTTGCTAGGGTAAGCCCATCTGGTTGCTAGGCAGTTACCATAGTGGTACTAATGAAGTGTCCTTGCCATCCTGGTTGAAATAAATCAACCTGGAAGTCTGTACTCTTTTCTGGTGCCGAGATATGTGATTTGTTTCTCGGTTGCTAGGGTAACCCCATCTGGTTGCTAGGCAGTTACCATAGTGATAGTAATGAAGTGTCCTTGCCATCCTGAGTGAAATAAATCAACCCGGAAGTCAGTACTATTTTCTGGTGCAGAGATATGTGATTTGTTACTCGGTTGCTAGGGTAACCCCATCTGGTTGCTAGGCAGTAATCATAGTGATACTAATCAAGTGTCCTTGCCATCCTGATTGAAATAAGTCAACCCGGAAGTCTGTACGTTTTTCTGATGCAGAGATATGTGATTTGTTACTCGGTTGCTAGGGTAAGCTCATGTGGTTGCTAGGCAGTTACCATAGTGATACTAATGAAGTGTCCTTGCCATCCTGATTGAAATAAGTCAACCCGGAAGTCTCTACGCTTTTCTGATGCAGAGATATGTGATTTGTTACTCGGTTGCTAGGGTAACCCCATCTGGTTGCTAGGCAGTTAACATAGTGATACTTATCAAGTCTCCTTGCCATCCTGATTGAAATAAGTCAACCCGGAAGTCTCTATGTTTTTGTGATGCAGAGATATGTGATTTGTTACTCGGTTGCTAGGGTAAGGCCATGTGGTTGCTAGGCAGATACCATAGTGATACTAATCAAGTGTCCTTGAAATCCTGATTGAAATAAGTCAACCCGGAAGTCTCTACGTTTTTCTGATGCAGAGATATGTGATTTGTTACTCGGTTGCTAGGGTGACCCCATCTGGTTGCTAGGCAGTTAAAATAGTGATACTTATCAAGTCTCCTTGCCATCCTGATTGAAATCAATCAACCCAGAAGTCTCTCTGATTTTCTGGTGCAGAGATATAGTTACTGCTAAACGGTTGCTAGGGTACTCTGTTTAGTTGCTAGGGAGTGGCTTGGCAGCTGCCAATCATGAATCTCCAAAGGCTGCTTGTCAGTATGAATGATATAAAGCAACTCCCATGCCTCTGTGACATTCAGAATGGAAGATATCCCTCTATGGATTTTGGTTGTTAAGGTGCTCGACAATGGTTGCTAGGGAGGGGCTAGGAAGTGTTGAAGTGATGCATGATTGGCTGTTTGCTGTACCGAGTCAAACGAGACCACCCTTGTGTTTCTATGACACTTCTATCCGGAGATATCCCTTTGATCTTTTTCAATAGAAGTCTATGGGACTTGTTGCTAAGGTGCTCTTAATGGTTGCTAGGGCGTGGCTTGATAGCTTCACAATGATCCAGAGAGACTGATTGGTTGTCTGAGTAAAATGAGCCCACCCCCTCGTCTCTATGACACTGTGATCCAGAGCTATGTTCAATACAAATCCCTATGCCATTTCATTAGTGGTGCTTGCAAAGCATCACTATTGTAATCTCACATACTTATTTTTATTTTTCTTCTTTTTAGTGGTGCTTGCAAAGCATCACTATTGTAATCTCACATACTTATTTTTATTTTTCTTCTTTTTATTATTATTCTATCTCCGTACAAAACTTCGGCACCTAACTCGTCCCGCACCGTTTGGCGTAGACCCACAAATGAGGTGTCAAATCGAACGGCCTATTGAGGACACGTGTGCTATGACTTTTAGAAGCGATCGGGGGTACGGTATTTGCCCCAGGGGCAAAAAAGCGGCCAAAAAATCCCATAGACTTAACATTGAGACAAACTTTGAGGCGTCACAGCTCCGAGCGAGGATTTCACAGAAACGTGTGATTTGCCACATTTGAAGAGGCTGGCAGGCTCTGTAAGAGCATACCTCAATATGGGGTAAAAGTTGCACCCCTGGGGGGCAGGAGCTGCCCAAAAATGCCCCAATTGACTTATAATGGTGTAGGACGGCCCATGAAATGAAAAGGCATAGGGATTTGCATTGAACATAGCTCTGGATCACAGTATCATAGAGACGAGGGGGTGGGCTCATTTTACTCAGACAACCAATCAGTCTCTCTGGATCATTGTGAAGCTATCAAGCCACGCCCTAGCAACCATTAAGAGCACCTTAGCAACAAGTCCCATACACTTCTATTGAAAAAGATCAAAGGGATATCTCCGGATAGAAGTGTCATAGAAACACAAGGGTGGTCTCGCTTGACTCGGGACAGCAAACAGCCAATCATGCATCACTTCAACACTTCCTAGCCCCTCCCTAGCAACCATTGTCTAGCACCTTAACAACCAAAATCCATAGAGGGATATCTTCCATTCTGAATGTCACAGAGACATGGGAGTTGGTTTATATCATTCATACTGACAAGCAGCCTTTGGAGATTCATGATTGGCAGCTGCCAAGCCACTCCCTAGCAACTACACAGAGTACCCTAGCAACCGCTTAGCAGTAACTATATCTCTGCACCAGAAAATCAGAGAGACTTCTGGGTTGATTTATTTCAATCAGGATGGCAAGGAGACTTGATAAGTATCACTATGTTAACTGCCTAGCAACCAGATGGGGTTACCCTAGCAACCAAGTAACAAATCACATATCTCTGCATCAGAAAGACGTACAGACTTCGGGTTGACTTATTTCAATCAGGATGGCAAGGACACTTGATTAGTATCACTATGGTATCTGCCTAGCAACCAGATGGGCTTACCCTAGCAACCGACTAACAAATCACATATCTCTGCATCACAAAAACATAGAGACTTCTGGGTTGACTTATTTCAATCAGGATGGCAAGGACACTTGATAAGTATCACTATGTTAACTGCCTAGCAACCAGATGGGGTTACCCTAGCAACCGAGTAACAAAACACATATCTCTGCATCAGAAAAACGTAGAGACTTCCGGGTTGACTTATTTCAATCAGGATGGCAAGGACACTTCATTAGTATCACTATGGTAACTGCCTAGCAACCACATGAGCTTACCCTAGCAACCGAGTAACAAATCACATATCTCTGCATCAGAAAAACGTAGAGACTTCCGGATTGACTTATTTCAATCAGGATGGCAAGGACACTTGATTAGTATCACTATGATTACTGCCTAGCAACCAGATGGGGTTACCCTAGCAACCGAGTAACAAATCACATATCTCTGCACCAGAAAATAGTACTGACTTCCGGGTTGATTTATTTCACTCAGGATGGCAAGGACACTTCATTACTATCACTATGGTAACTGCCTAGCAACCAGATGGGGTTACCCTAGCAACCGAGAAACAAATCACATATCTCGGCACCAGAAAAGAGTACAGACTTCCAGGTTGATTTATTTCAACCAGGATGGCAAGGACACTTCATTAGTATCAATATGGTAACTGCCTAGCAACCACATGGGGTTACCCTAGCAACCGAGTAACAAATCACATATCTCTGCATCAGAAAAACGTAGATACTTCTGGGTTGACTTATTTCAATCAGGATGGCAAGGACACTTCATTAATATCACTATGGTAACTGCCTAGCAACCAGATGGGGTTACCCTAGCAACCGAGTAACAAATCACATATCTCTGCACCAGAAAATAGTACTGACTTCCGGGTTGATTTATTTCACTCAGGATCGCAAGGACACTTGATTACTATCACTATGGTAACTGCCTAGCAACCAGATGGGGTTACCCTAGCAACCGAGAAACAAATCACATATCTCGGCACCAGAAAAGAGTACAGACTTCGGGTTGATTTATTTCACTCAGGATCGCAAGGACACTTGATTACTATCACTATGGTAACTGCCTAGCAACCAGATGGGGTTACCCTAGCAACCGAGAAACAAATCACATATCTCTGCATCACAAAAACATAGAGACTTCCGGGTTGACTTATTTCAAACAGGATGGCAAGGACACTTGATTAGTATCACTATGGTAACTGCCTAGCAACCACATGGGGTTACCCTAGCAACCGAGTAACAAATCACATATCTCTGCATCACAAAAACGTCGAGACTTCCGGGTTGACTTATTTCAATCAGGATGGAAAGGAGACTTCATTACTATCACTATGGTAACTGCCTAGCAACCATATGAGCTTACCCTAGCGACCGAGTAACAAATCACATATCTCTGCATCAGAAAAACGTACAGACTTCCGGGTTGACTTATTTCAATCAGGATGGCAAGGACACTTGATTAGTATCACTATGATTACTGCCTAGCAACCAGATGGGGTTACCCTAGCAACCGAGTAACAAATCACCTATCTCTGCACCACAAAATAGTACTGACTTCCGGGTTGATTTATTTCACTCAGGATGGCAAGGACACTTCATTACTACCACTATGGTAACTGCCTAGCAACCAGATGGGGTTACCCTAGCAACCGAGAAACAAATCACATATCTCGGCACCAGAAAAGAGTACAGACTTCCAGGTTGATTTATTTCAACCAGGATGGCAAGGACACTTCATTAGTATCAATATGGTAACTGCCTAGCAACCACATGGGGTTACCCTAGCAACCGAGTAACAAATCACATATCTCTGCATCAGAAAAACGTAGATACTTCTGGGTTGACTTATTTCCATCAGGATGGCAAGGACACTTGATTACTATCACTATGGTAACTGCCTAGCAACCAGATGGGGTTACCCTAGCAACCGAGTAACAAATCACATATCTCTGCACCACAAAATAGTACTGACTTCCGGCTTGATTTATTTCACTCAGGATCGCAAGGACACTTCATTACTATCACTATGGTAACTGCCTAGCAACCAGATGGGGTTGCCCTAGCAACCGAGAAACAAATCACATATCTCGGCACCAGAAAAGAGTACAGACTTCCGGGTTGATTTATTTCACTCAGGATCGCAAGGACACTTGATTACTATCGCTATGGTAACTGCCTATCAACCACATGGGGTTACCCTAGCAACCGAGAAACAAATCACATATCTCGGCACCAGAAAAGACTACAGACTTCCGGGTTGATTTATTTCAACCAGGATGGCAAGGACACTTCATTAGTATCAATATGGTAACTGCCTAGCAACCAGATGGGGTTACCCTAGCAACCGAGTAACAAATCACATATCTCTGCACCAGAAAACAGTAGTGACTTCCGGGTTGACTTATTTCACTCAGGATGGCAAGGAGACTTCATTAGTATCACTATGGTAACTGCCTAGCAACCATATGGGGTTACCCTAGCAACCAAGTAACAAATCACATATCTCTGCATCAGAAAACGTAGAGACTTCTGGGTTGGTTTATTTCACTCAGGATGGCAAGGAGACTTCATAAGTATCACTATGGTAACTGCCTAGCAACAAGGAGGGGTTACCCTAGCAACCAAATAACAAATCACATATCTCTGGATCAGAACATCGTAGAGACTTCCTGGTTGACTGATTTTACTCTGGATAGCAAGGAGACTTGATAAGTATCACTATGGTAACTGCCTAGCAACCACATGGGGTTACCCTAGCAACCGAGTAACAAATCACATATCTCTGCACCAGAAAACAGTACAGATTTTTGGGTTGACTTATTTCACTCAGGATGGAAAGGAGCCATGTATTGTATTACCTTGCTAACTGCATAGCAACCACATGGGCTTACCCTAGCAACCTAGTAACAAATCACATATTTCTGCACCAGAAAATTATACAGTCTTCTGGGTTGATTTATTTATGACCACAATTTCTGTTCTTTTCAAGCAGGCTATTTGATCGAGTTTTGCCACGGCAAGCACCACTCACATTTTCTTCAGGAAATGTACCTATCTAGTTATTTTATTATTATTCTATCTCCATGTACAAAACTTCGGCACCTAACTCGTCCCGCACCGTTTGGCGTAGACCCACAAATGAGGTGTCAAATCGAACGGCCTATTGAGGACACGTGTGCTATGACTTTTATAAGCTGATCGGGGTACGGTATTTGCCCCAGGGGCAAAAAAGCGGCCAAAAATCCCATAGACTTAACATTGAGACAAACTTTGAGGCGTCACAGCTCCGAGCGAGGATTTCACAGAAACGTGTGATTTGCCACATTTGAAGAGGCTGGCAGGCTCTGTAAGAGCATACCTCAATATGGGGTAAAAGTTGCACCCCTGGGGGCAGGAGCTGCCCAAAAATGCCCCAATTGACTTATAATGGTGTAGGACGGCCCATGAAATGAAAAGGCATAGGGATTTGCATTGAACATAGCTCTGGATCACAGTATCATAGAGACGAGGGGTGGGCTCATTTTACTCAGACAACCAATCAGTCTCTCTGGATCATTGTGAAGCTATCAAGCCACGCCCTAGCAACCATTAAGAGCACCTTAGCAACAAGTCCCATACACTTCTATTGAAAAAGATCAAAGGGATATCTCCGGATAGAAGTGTCATAGAAACACAAGGGTGGTCTCGTTTGACTCGGGACAGCAAACAGCCAATCATGCATCACTTCAACACTTCCTAGCCCCTCCCTAGCAACCATTGTCTAGCACCTTAACAACCAAAATCCATAGAGGGATATCTTCCATTCTGAATGTCACAGAGACATGGGAGTTGGTTTATATCATTCATACTGACAAGCAGCCTTTGGAGATTCATGATTGCCAGCTGCCAAGCCACTCCCTAGCAACTACACAGAGTACCCTAGCAACCGTTTAGCAGTAACTATATCTCTGCACCAGAAAATCAGAGAGACTTCTGGGTTGATTTATTTCAATCAGGATGGCAAGGAGACTTGATAAGTATCACTATGTTAACTGCCTAGCAACCAGATGGGGTTACCCTAGCAACCAAGTAACAAATCACATATCTCTGCATCAGAAAGACGTACAGACTTCGGGTTGACTTATTTCAATCAGGATGGCAAGGACACTTGATTAGTATCACTATGGTATCTGCCTAGCAACCAGATGGGCTTACCCTAGCAACCGACTAACAAATCACATATCTCTGCATCACAAAAACATAGAGACTTCTGGGTTGACTTATTTCAATCAGGATGGCAAGGACACTTGATAAGTATCACTATGTTAACTGCCTAGCAACCAGATGGGGTTACCCTAGCAACCGAGTAACAAAACACATATCTCTGCATCAGAAAAACGTAGAGACTTCCGGGTTGACTTATTTCAATCAGGATGGCAAGGACACTTCATTAGTATCACTATGGTAACTGCCTAGCAACCACATGAGCTTACCCTAGCAACCGAGTAACAAATCACATATCTCTGCATCAGAAAAACGTAGAGACTTCCGGATTGACTTATTTCAATCAGGATGGCAAGGACACTTGATTAGTATCACTATGATTACTGCCTAGCAACCAGATGGGGTTACCCTAGCAACCGAGTAACAAATCACATATCTCTGCACCAGAAAATAGTACTGACTTCCGGGTTGATTTATTTCACTCAGGATGGCAAGGACACTTCATTACTATCACTATGGTAACTGCCTAGCAACCAGATGGGGTTACCCTAGCAACCGAGAAACAAATCACATATCTCGGCACCAGAAAAGAGTACAGACTTCCAGGTTGATTTATTTCAACCAGGATGGCAAGGACACTTCATTAGTATCAATATGGTAACTGCCTAGCAACCACATGGGGTTACCCTAGCAACCGAGTAACAAATCACATATCTCTGCATCAGAAAAACGTAGATACTTCTGGGTTGACTTATTTCAATCAGGATGGCAAGGACACTTCATTAATATCACTATGGTAACTGCCTAGCAACCAGATGGGGTTACCCTAGCAACCGAGTAACAAATCACATATCTCTGCACCAGAAAATAGTACTGACTTCCGGGTTGATTTATTTCACTCAGGATCGCAAGGACACTTGATTACTATCACTATGGTAACTGCCTAGCAACCAGATGGGGTTACCCTAGCAACCGAGAAACAAATCACATATCTCGGCACCAGAAAAGAGTACAGACTTCCGGGTTGATTTATTTCACTCAGGATCGCAAGGACACTTGATTACTATCACTATGGTAACTGCCTAGCAACCAGATGGGGTTACCCTAGCAACCGAGAAACAAATCACATATCTCTGCATCACAAAAACATAGAGACTTCCGGGTTGACTTATTTCAAACAGGATGGCAAGGACACTTGATTAGTATCACTATGGTAACTGCCTAGCAACCACATGGGGTTACCCTAGCAACCGAGTAACAAATCACATATCTCTGCATCACAAAAACGTCGAGACTTCCGGGTTGACTTATTTCAATCAGGATGGAAAGGAGACTTCATTACTATCACTATGGTAACTGCCTAGCAACCATATGAGCTTACCCTAGCGACCGAGTAACAAATCACATATCTCTGCATCAGAAAAACGTACAGACTTCCGGGTTGACTTATTTCAATCAGGATGGCAAGGACACTTGATTAGTATCACTATGATTACTGCCTAGCAACCAGATGGGGTTACCCTAGCAACCGAGTAACAAATCACCTATCTCTGCACCACAAAATAGTACTGACTTCCGGGTTGATTTATTTCACTCAGGATGGCAAGGACACTTCATTACTACCACTATGGTAACTGCCTAGCAACCAGATGGGGTTACCCTAGCAACCGAGAAACAAATCACATATCTCGGCACCAGAAAAGAGTACAGACTTCCAGGTTGATTTATTTCAACCAGGATGGCAAGGACACTTCATTAGTATCAATATGGTAACTGCCTAGCAACCACATGGGGTTACCCTAGCAACCGAGTAACAAATCACATATCTCTGCATCAGAAAAACGTAGATACTTCTGGGTTGACTTATTTCCATCAGGATGGCAAGGACACTTGATTACTATCACTATGGTAACTGCCTAGCAACCAGATGGGGTTACCCTAGCAACCGAGTAACAAATCACATATCTCTGCACCACAAAATAGTACTGACTTCCGGCTTGATTTATTTCACTCAGGATCGCAAGGACACTTCATTACTATCACTATGGTAACTGCCTAGCAACCAGATGGGGTTGCCCTAGCAACCGAGAAACAAATCACATATCTCGGCACCAGAAAAGAGTACAGACTTCCGGGTTGATTTATTTCACTCAGGATCGCAAGGACACTTGATTACTATCGCTATGGTAACTGCCTATCAACCACATGGGGTTACCCTAGCAACCGAGAAACAAATCACATATCTCGGCACCAGAAAAGACTACAGACTTCCGGGTTGATTTATTTCAACCAGGATGGCAAGGACACTTCATTAGTATCAATATGGTAACTGCCTAGCAACCAGATGGGGTTACCCTAGCAACCGAGTAACAAATCACATATCTCTGCACCAGAAAACAGTAGTGACTTCCGGGTTGACTTATTTCACTCAGGATGGCAAGGAGACTTCATTAGTATCACTATGGTAACTGCCTAGCAACCATATGGGGTTACCCTAGCAACCAAGTAACAAATCACATATCTCTGCATCAGAAAACGTAGAGACTTCTGGGTTGGTTTATTTCACTCAGGATGGCAAGGAGACTTCATAAGTATCACTATGGTAACTGCCTAGCAACAAGGAGGGGTTACCCTAGCAACCAAATAACAAATCACATATCTCTGGATCAGAACATCGTAGAGACTTCCTGGTTGACTGATTTTACTCTGGATAGCAAGGAGACTTGATAAGTATCACTATGGTAACTGCCTAGCAACCACATGGGGTTACCCTAGCAACCGAGTAACAAATCACATATCTCTGCACCAGAAAACAGTACAGATTTTTGGGTTGACTTATTTCACTCAGGATGGAAAGGAGCCATGTATTGTATTACCTTGCTAACTGCATAGCAACCACATGGGCTTACCCTAGCAACCTAGTAACAAATCACATATTTCTGCACCAGAAAATTATACAGTCTTCTGGGTTGATTTATTTATGACCACAATTTCTGTTCTTTTCAAGCAGGCTATTTGACGAGTTTTGCCACGGCAAGCACCACTCACATTTTCTTCAGGAAATGTACCTATCTAGTTTCATTTATAATGGTCCTACACCATTATAAGTCAATTGGGGCATTTTTGGGCAGCTCCTGCCCCCCAGGGGTGCAACTTTTACCCCATATTGAGGTATGCTCTT
>NW_026265328.1:0-14000 GCF_025860055.1 Xyrauchen texanus | reverse complement strand
AAACACACACTTTACTAACTGCACACACGCACAAACACACTTTACTAACTGCACACACGCACAAACACACACTTTACTAACTCCAAACACGCACAAACACACACTTTACTAACTGCACACCTGCACAAACACACACTTTACTAACTCCACACACGCACAAACACACACTTTACTAACTGCACACACGCACAAACACACTTTACTAACTCCACACACGCACAAACACACACTTTACTAACTCCACACACGCACAAACACACACTTTACTAACTCCACACACGCACAAACACACACTTTACTAACTGCACACACGCACAAACACACTTTACTAACTCCACACACGCACAAACACACACTTTACTAACTCCACACACGCACAAACACACACTTTACTAACTCCACACACGCACAAACACACACTTTACTAACTCCACACACGCACAAACACACACTTTACTAACTCCACACACGCACAAACACACACTTTACTAACTGCACACACGCACAAACACACTTTACTAACTCCACACACGCACAAACACACACTTTACTAACTCCACACACGCACAAACACACACTTTACTAACTCCACACACGCACAAACACACACTTTACTAACAGCACACACGCACAAACACACACTTTACTAACAGCACACACGCACAAACACACACTTTACTAACTCCACACACGCACAAACACACACTTTACTAACTCCACACACGCACAAACACACACTTTACTAACTCCACACACGCACAAACACACACTTTACTAACTCCACACACGCACAAACACACACTTTACTAACTGCACACATGCACAAACACACTTTACTAACTCCACACACGCACAAACACACTTTACTAACTCCACACACGCACAAACACACACTTTACTAACTCCACACACGCACAAACACACACTTTACTAACTGCACACACGCACAAACACACTTTACTAACTGCACACACGCACAAACACACACTTTACTAACTGCACACATGCACAAACACACACTTTACTAACTGCACACATGCACAAACACACACTTTACTAACTGCACACACGCACAAACACACACTTTACTAACTACACACATGCACAAACACACACTTTACTAACTGCACACATGCACAAACACACTTTACTAACTGCACACACGCACAAACACACACTTTACTAACTCCACACACGCACAAACACACACTTTACTAACTGCACAAACACACACTTTACTAACTCCACACACGCACAAACACACACTTTACTAAATCCACACACGCACAAACACACACTTTACTAACTCCACACACGCACACTTTACTAACTGCACACACGCACAAACACACATTTTACTAACTGCACACATGCACAAACACACACTTTACTAACTGCACACCTGCACAAACACACACTTTACTAACTGCACACCTGCACAAACACACACTTTATTAACTGCACACATGCACAAACACACACTTTACTAACTACACACACGCACAAACACACACTTTACTAACAGCACACACGCACAAACACACACTTTACTAACTGCACACCTGCACAAACACACACTTTACTAACTGCACACATGCACAAACACACACTTTACTAACTGCACACACGCACAAACACACACTTTACTAACTCCACACACGCACAAACACACACTTTACTAACTGCACACCTGCACAAACACACACTTTACTAACTGCACACCTGCACAAACACACACTTTACTAACTACACACACGCACAAACACACACTTTACTAACTACACACATGCACAAACACACACTTTACCAACTGCACACATGCACAAACACACACTTTACTAACTGCACACATGCACAAACACACACTTTACTAACTACACGCATGCTCAAACAAACACTTTACTAACTGCACACATGCGCAAACAAACACTTTACTAACTGCACACATGCGCAAACAAACACTTTACTAACTGCACACATGCACAAACAAACACTTTACTAACTGCACGCATGCACAAACACACACTTTACTAACTGCACGCATGCACAAACACACACTTTACTAACTACACGCATGCGCAAACACACACTTTACTAACTACACACATGCTAAACACACACTTTACTAACTACACACATGCTAAACAAACACTTTACTAACTACACACATGCGCAAACAAACACTTTACTAACTGCACACATGCGCAAACAAACACTTTACTAACTACACACATGCGCAAACACACACTTTACTAACTACACACATGCGCAAACACACACTTTACTAACTACACACATGCGCAAACAAACACTTTACTAACTGCACACATGCACAAACAAACACTTTACTAACTGCACGCATGCACAAACACACACTTTACTAACTGCACGCATGCGCAAACACACACTTTACTAACTGCACGCATGCACAAACACACACTTTACTAACTACACGCATGCGCAAACACACACTTTACTAACTACACACATGCACAAACACACACTTTACTAACTACACACATGCACAAACACACACTTTACTAACTACACACATGCGCAAACACACACTTTACTAACTACACACATGCACAAACAAACACTTTACTAACTGCACGCATGCACAAACAAACACTTTACTAACTGCACGCATGCACAAACACACACTTTACTAACTACACACATGCGCAAACACACACTTTACTAACTACACACATGCGCAAACAAACACTTTACTAACTGCACGCATGCACAAACACACACTTTACTAACTACACACATGCACAAACACACACTTTACTAACTGCACACATGCACAAACACACACTTTACTAACTGCACGCATGCACAAACACTTTACTAACTACACACATGCACAAACGCACACTTTACTAACTACACACATGCACAAACACACACTTTACTAACTGCACGCATGCACAAACACTTTACTAACTACACACATGCACAAACACACACTTTACTAACTGCACACATGCACAAACACACACTTTACTAACTACACACATGCACAAACACACACTTTACTAACTACACACATGCACAAACACACACTTTACTAACTACACACATGCACAAACACACACTTTACTAACTACACACATGCACAAACACTTTACTAACTACACACATGCACAAACACACACTTTACTAACTACACACATGCACAAACACACACTTTACTAACTACACACATGCACAAACACACACTTTACTAACTACACACATGCACAAACACTTTACTAACTACACACATGCACAAACACACACTTTACTAACTGCACACATGCACAAACACACACTTTACTAACTGCACACATGCACAAACACACTTTACTAACTGCACACACGCACAAACACACACTTTACTAACTCCACACACGCACAAACACACACTTTACTAACTCCACACACGCACACTTTACTAACTGCACACACGCACAAACACACATTTTACTAACTGCACACATGCACAAACACACACTTTACTAACTGCACACCTGCACAAACACACACTTTACTAACTGCACACATGCACAAACACACACTTTACTAACTGCACACATGCACAAACACACACTTTACTAACTATACACATGCGCAAACACACACTTTACTAACTGCACACATGCGCAAACAAACACTTTACTAACTACACACATGCGCAAACACACACTTTACTAACTACACACATGCGCAAACACACACTTTACTAACTACACACATACGCAAACAAACACTTTACTAACTACACACATGTGCAAACACACACTTTACTAACTACACACATGCGCAAACACACACTTTACTAACTACACGCATGCACAAACACACACTTTACTAACTACACGCATGCGCAAACACACACTTTACTAACTACACACATGCGCAAACAAACACTTTACTAACTACACACATGCGCAAACAAACACTTTACTAACTACACACATGCGCAAACAAACACTTTACTAACTACACACATCCGCAAACAAACACTTTACTAACTGCACGCATGCACAAACAAACACTTTACTAACTGCACGCATGCACAAACACACACTTTACTAACTACACACATGCGCAAACACACACTTTACTAACTACACACATGCGCAAACACACACTTTACTAACTACACACATGCGCAAACAAACACTTTACTAACTGCACGCATGCACAAACACACACTTTACTAACTGCACGCATGCACAAACAAACACTTTACTAACTACACACCTGCACAAACACACACTTTACTAACTCCACACACGCACAAACACACACTTTACTAAATCCACACACGCACACTTTACTAACTGCACACACGCACAAACACACACTTTACTAACTGCACACATGCACAAACACACACTTTACTAACTGCACACCTGCACAAACACACACTTTACTAACTGCACACACGCACAAACACACACTTTACTAACTGCACACCTGCACAAACACACACTTTACTAACTGCACACATGCACAAACACACACTTTACTAACTGCACACCTGCACAAACACACACTTTACTAACTGCACACCTGCACAAACACACACTTTACTAACTGCACACATGCACAAACACACACTTTACAAACTGCACACATGCGCAAACAAACACTTTACTAACTACACACATACGCAAACACACACTTTACTAACTACACACATACGCAAACAAACACTTTACTAACTACACACATGCGCAAACACACACTTTACTAACTACACACATGCGCAAACACACACTTTACTAACTACACGCATGCACAAACACACACTTTACTAACTACACGCATGCGCAAACACACACTTTACTAACTACACGCATGCGCAAACACACACTTTACTAACTACACACATGCGCAAACAAACACTTTACTAACTACACACATGCGCAAACAAACACTTTACTAACTGCACGCATGCACAAACACACACTTTACTAACTGCACGCATGCACAAACAAACACTTTACTAACTACACACATGCACAAACAAACACTTTACTAACTGCACACATGCACAAACAAACACTTTACTAACTGCACGCATGCACAAACAAACACTTTACTAACTGCACACATGCGCAAACAAACACTTTACTAACTGCACACATGCACAAACAAACACTTTACTAACTGCACACATGCACAAACAAACACTTTACTAACTGCACGCATGCACAAACAAACACTTTACTAACTGCACGCATGCACAAACAAACACTTTACTAACTGCACGCATGCACAAACACACACTTTACTAACTACACACATGCGCAAACACACACTTTACTAACTACACACATGCGCAAACACACACTTTACTAACTACACACATGCGCAAACAAACACTTTACTAACTGCACGCATGCACAAACACACACTTTACTAACTGCACGCATGCACAAACACTTTACTAACTACACACATGCACAAACACACACTTTACTAACTACACACACTGCACAAACACACACTTTACTAACTACACACACGCACAAACACACACTTTACTAACTACACACACGCACAAACAAACACTTTACTAACTACACACACGCACAAACACACACTTTACTAACTACACACACGCACAAACAAACACTTTACTAACTACACACACGCACAAACAAACACTTTACTAACTACACACACGCGCAAACACACACTTTACTAACTGCACACATGCACAAACACACACTTTACTAACTACACACATGCGCAAACAAACACTTTACTAACTGCACACGTGCACAAACAAACACTTTACTAACTGCACGCATGCACAAACACACACTTTACTAACTACACACATGCGCAAACAAACACTTTACTAACTGCACACATGCGCAAACACACACTTTACTAACTACACACATGCACAAACAAACACTTTACTAACTGCACGCATGCACAAACAAACACTTTACTAACTGCACGCATGCACAAACACACACTTTACTAACTCCACACACGCGCAAACACACACTTTACTAACTCCACACACGCACAAACACACACTTTACTAACTCCACACACGCACAAACACACACTTTACTAACTCCACACACGCACAAACACACACTTTACTAACTGCACACACGCACAAACACACTTTACTAACTGCACACACGCACAAACACACACTTTACTAACTCCAAACACGCACAAACACACACTTTACTAACTGCACACCTGCACAAACACACACTTTACTAACTCCACACACGCACAAACACACACTTTACTAACTGCACACACGCACAAACACACTTTACTAACTCCACACACGCACAAACACACACTTTACTAACTCCACACACGCACAAACACACACTTTACTAACTCACACATGCACAAACACACACTTTACTAACTGCACACACGACAAACACACTTTACTAACTCCACACACGCACAAACACACACTTTACTAACTCCACACACGCATCAAACACACACTTTACTAACTCCACACACGCACAAACACACACTTTACTAACTCCACACACGCATCAAACACACACTTTACTAACTCCACACATGCACAAACACACACTTTACTAACTGCACACACGCACAAACACACACTTTACTAACTGCACACACGCACAAACACACACTTTACTAACTCCACACACGCACAAACACACACTTTACTAACTCCACACACGCACAAACACACACTTTACTAACAGCACACACGCACAAACACACACTTTACTAACAGCACACACGCACAAACACACACTTTACTAACTCCACACATGACAAACACACACTTTACTAACTCCACACGCACAAACACACACTTTACTAACTCCACACACGCACAAACACACACTTTACTAACTCCACACACGCACAAACACACACTTTACTAACTGCACACATGCACAAACACACTTTACTAACTCCACACACGCACAAACACACTTTACTAACTCCACACACGCACAAACACACACTTTACTAACTCCACACACGCACAAACACACACTTTACTAACTGCACACACGCACAAACACACTTTACTAACTGCACACACGCACAAACACACACTTTACTAACTGCACACATGCACAAACACACTTTACTAACTGCACACATGCACAAACACACACTTTACTAACTGCACACATGCACAAACACACACTTTACTAACTGCACACATGCACAAACACACACTTTACTAACTGCACACATGCACAAACACACACTTTACTAACTGCACACACGCACAAACACACACTTTACTAACTCCACACACGCACAAACACACACTTTACTAACTGCACAAACACACACTTTACTAACTCCACACACGCACAAACACACACTTTACTAAATCCACACACGCACAAACACACACTTTACTAACTCCACACACGCACACTTTACTAACTGCACACACGCACAAACACACATTTTACTAACTGCACACATGCACAAACACACACTTTACTAACTGCACACCTGCACAAACACACACTTTACTAACTGCACACCTGCACAAACACACACTTTATTAACTGCACACATGCACAAACACACACTTTACTAACTACACACACGCACAAACACACACTTTACTAACAGCACACACGACAAACACACACTTTACTAACTGCACACCTGCACAAACACACACTTTACTAACTGCACACATGCACAAACACACACTTTACTAACTGCACACACGCACAAACACACACTTTACTAACTCCACACACGCACAAACACACACTTTACTAACTGCACACCTGCACAAACACACACTTTACTAACTGCACACCTGCACAAACACACACTTTACTAACTACACACACGCACAAACACACACTTTACTAACTACACACATGCACAAACACACACTTTACCAACTGCACACATGCACAAACACACACTTTACTAACTGCACACATGCACAAACACACACTTTACTAACTACACACATGCGCAAACAAACACTTTACTAACTGCACACATGCGCAAACAAACACTTTACTAACTGCACACATGCGCAAACAAACACTTTACTAACTGCACACATGCACAAACAAACACTTTACTAACTGCACGCATGCACAAACACACACTTTACTAACTGCACGCATGCACAAACACACACTTTACTAACTACACGCATGCGCAAACACACACTTTACTAACTACACACATGCGCAAACACACACTTTACTAACTACACACATGCGCAAACAAACACTTTACTAACTACACACATGCGCAAACAAACACTTTACTAACTGCACACATGCACAAACAAACACTTTACTAACTACACACATGCGCAAACACACACTTTACTAACTACACACATGCGCAAACACACACTTTACTAACTACACACATGCGCAAACAAACACTTTACTAACTGCACACATGCACAAACAAACACTTTACTAACTGCACGCATGCACAAACACACACTTTACTAACTGCACGCATGCACAAACACACACTTTACTAACTACACGCATGCGCAAACACACACTTTACTAACTACACACATGCACAAACACACACTTTACTAACTACACACATGCACAAACACACACTTTACTAACTACACACATGCACAAACACACACTTTACTAACTACACACATGCACAAACACACACTTTACTAACTACACACATGCACAAACAAACACTTTACTAACTGCACGCATGCACAAACAAACACTTTACTAACTGCACGCATGCACAAACACACACTTTACTAACTACACACATGCTCAAACACACACTTTACTAACTACACACATGCGCAAACAAACACTTTACTAACTGCACGCATGCACAAACACACACTTTACTAACTACACACATGCACAAACACACACTTTACTAACTGCACACATGCACAAACACACACTTTACTAACTGCACGCATGCACAAACACTTTACTAACTACACACATGCACAAACGCACACTTTACTAACTACACACATGCACAAACACACACTTTACTAACTGCACGCATGCACAAACACTTTACTAACTACACACATGCACAAACACACACTTTACTAACTGCACACATGCACAAACACACACTTTACTAACTACACACATGCACAAACACACACTTTACTAACTACACACATGCACAAACACACACTTTACTAACTACACACATGCACAAACACACACTTTACTAACTACACACATGCACAAACACTTTACTAACTACACACATGCACAAACACACACTTTACTAACTACACACATGCACAAACACACACTTTACTAACTACACACATGCACAAACACACACTTTACTAACTACACACATGCACAAACACTTTACTAACTACACACATGCACAAACACACACTTTACTAACTGCACACATGCACAAACACACACTTTACTAACTGCACACATGCACAAACACACACTTTACTAACTGCACACACGCACAAACACACACTTTACTAACTCCACACACACACAATGCACACACTACAAACACACACTTTACTAACTGCACACACGCACAAACACACACTTTACTAACTGCACACACTGCACAAACACACACTTTACTAACTGCACACATGCACAAACACACACTTTACTAACTGCACACATGCACAAACACACACTTTACTAACTGCACACATGCACAAACACACACTTTACTAACTGCACACATGCACAAACACACACTTTACTAACTACACACATGCACAAACACACACTTTACTAACTACACACATACACATGCTAAACACACACACTTTACTAACTACACACATGCGCAAACACACACTTTACTAACTGCACACATGCACAAACACACACTTTACTAACTACACACATGCACAAACACACACTTTACTAACTACACACATGCACAAACACACACTTTACTAACTACACACATGCAAACAAACACTTTACTAACTACACACATGCACAAACACACACTTTACTAACTACACACATGCACAAACACACACTTTACTAACTACACACATGCACAAACACACACTTTACTAACTGCACACATGCACAAACACACACTTTACTAACTACACATACTAAACACACACTTTACTAACTACACACATGCTAAACAAACACTTTACTAACTACACACATGCACAAACACACACTTTACTAACTACACACATGCACAAACACACACTTTACTAACTACACACATGCTATAAACACACACTTTACTAACTACACACATGCACAAACACACACTTTACTAACTACACACATGCTAAACACACACTTTACTAACTACACGCATGCATAAACACACACTTTACTAACTGCACGCATGCACAAACACACACTTTACTAACTACACGCATGCACAAACAAACACTTTACTAACTACACACATGCCAAACAAACACACACTTTACTAACTACACACATGCAAAACAAACACTTTACTAACTACACACATGCACAAACAAACACTTTACTAACTGCACACATGCACAAACACACACTTTACTAACTACACACATGCACAAACACACACTTTACTAACTACACACATGCACAAACACACACTTTACTAACTACACACATGCTAAACAAACACTTTACTAACTGCACACATGCACAAACAAACACTTTACTAACTGCACACATGCACAAACAAACACTTTACTAACTGCACGCATGCACAAACACACACTTTACTAACTGCACGCATGCACAAACAAACACTTTACTAACTACACACATGCGCAAACAAACACTTTACTAACTGCACGCATGCACAAACACACACTTTACTAACTACACACATGCGCAAACAAACACTTTACTAACTACACACACGCACAAACACACACTTTACTAACTACACACATGCACAAACACACACTTTACTAACTACACACATGCACAAACAAACACTTTACTAACTACACACATGCACAAACACACACTTTACTAACTACACACATGCGCAAACAAACACTTTACTAACTACACACACGCACAAACGCACACTTTACTAACTGCACGCATGCACAAACACACACTTTACTAACTACACACATGCACAAACAAACACTTTACTAACTGCACGCATGCACAAACAAACACACACTTTACTAACTGCACACATGCGCAAACACTTTACTAACTGCACGCATGCACAAACAAACACTTTACTAACTCCACACATGCACAAACACTTTACTAACTCCACACATGCGCAAACAAACACTTTACTAACTACACACATGCACAAACACACACTTTACTAACTACACACATGCACAAACACACACTTTACTAACTACACACATGCACAAACACACACTTTACTAACTACACACATGCGCAAACAAACACTTTACTAACTGCACACATGCACAAACAAACACTTTACTAACTGCACGCATGCACAAACACACACTTTACTAACTGCACACATGCACAAACACACACTTTACTAACTGCACACATGCGCAAACAAACACTTTACTAACTGCACACATGCGCAAACAAACACTTTACTAACTGCACACATGCGCAAACAAACACTTTACTAACTGCACACATGCACAAACACACACTTTACTAACTGCACGCATGCACAAACACACACTTTACTAACTACACACATGCGCAAACACACACTTTACTAACTACACACATGCACAAACACACACTTTACTAACTACACACATGCACAAACACACACTTTACTAACTACACACATGCGCAAACAAACACTTTACTAACTACACACATGCGCAAACAAACACTTTACTAACTGCACACATGCACAAACAAACACTTTACTAACTACACACATGCGCAAACACACACTTTACTAACTACACACATGCGCAAACAAACACTTTACTAACTGCACACATGCACAAACAAACACTTTACTAACTGCACGCATGCACAAACACACACTTTACTAACTGCACGCATGCACAAACACACACTTTACTAACTACACACATGCGCAAACACACACTTTACTAACTACACACATGCACAAACACACACTTTACTAACTACACACATGCACAAACACACACTTTACTAACTACACACATGCACAAACACACACTTTACTAACTACACACATGCAAACACACACTTTACTAACTACACACATGCACAAACACACACTTTACTAACTACACACATGCACAAACACACACTTTACTAACTACACACATGCACAAACACTTTACTAACTACACACATGCACAAACACACACTTTACTAACTACACACATGCACAAACACACACTTTACTAACTACACACATGAACAAACACTTTACTAACTACACACATGCACAAACGCACACTTTACTAACTACACACATGCACAAACACACACTTTACTAACTGCACGCATGCACAAACACTTTACTAACTACACACATGCACAAACACACACTTTACTAACTGCACACATGCACAAACACACACTTTACTAACTACACACATGCACAAACACACACTTTACTAACTACACACATGCACAAACACACACTTTACTAACTACACACATGCACAAACACACACTTTACTAACTACACACATGCACAAACACTTTACTAACTACACACATGCACAAACACACACTTTACTAACTACACACATGCACAAACACACACTTTACTAACTACACACATGCACAAACACTTTACTAACTACACACATGCACAAACACACACTTTACTAACTACACACATGCACAAACACACACTTTACTAACTACACACATGAACAAACACTTTACTAACTACACACATGCACAAACACACACTTTACTAACTGCACACATGCACAAACACACACTTTACTAACTGCACACATGCACAAACACACACTTTACTAACTGCACACAAGCACAAACACACACTTTACTAACTGCACACACGCACAAACACACACTTTACTAACTGCACACCTGCGCAAACACACACTTTACTGACACACTATTTGTAGCTGCATGTTTTTCACTCTTGTGTAAAAGTAAATTATGATTTACGGTTCAATGTTCATATCTCAGTCATTTTCCTGCAGGTCGATGATGAGGTCGTTACTGTAAGTGACTGAAGATCTTTGTGAACATGAACTTTCTGAAAAGATCAAATAACATCAAGTTGTGATTAATTAAATCAAAATGATAAAACATTTGACTGATCTCGGTCATTTCATTCTGCACTGAAAACAATTACACTTAAATTCTTTACTTTTTCACAAATTATATTTATGATTTTGTTCAAGCCTTAAATTATAATTTCATATTAATAACAAATATTTATTTTCTCTAATGCAAAATTTTAAATTCACACAAAGTAAAAAGATGATTTATTATAAAGACGTACAACTTTTTTTTAAACTTTGCTACAACTTAATTTTTTCATTTTGGAATAATCTAATATTTACAATTACATCCAAGTTTAGTTTTTACTTTTCAATAAACTTATTACAAAAAACCCTCATTTTATTACAGACAATTTTATGAACTTATCTCAAGTTCAATTTCTGATTATGTAGAAATAATCATTTCTAATTATACATTAATCAATATATTTTATTTAGACACAAGCCAAAATGTTACATAATGTTGGTCAATATTATATATATTTTATTTTTGTGCTTTTTAACATCTTAAATTTCACAATAAACAAAAGTTATAGTAGCTATAATATAAAAAGTCGAATTTTCACTTAAGATAAAAATAAAAACATTTTGTTAGTCAATGCTTAATTTAGTTTATATTAATAATGACAGGAATATTCTCTTCCAAAGACCTTGTTTATTGTGATGTCTTTATATGCATCACCTTTTCTGTTATGTACAACAACTCAAATAAAACCCACAATAATTTCAGCAGAATGAATTTGAATAATTTGAAGAACACATGCTGTATCCAAGTGTCTTCTGTTGATGAATCCAATAGTTCGAGCTCGACACTCTGCGT
>NW_026265327.1:0-14000 GCF_025860055.1 Xyrauchen texanus | reverse complement strand
GCATTAATTAATAATTAAATATATTGATACCCGATTTATCTATCAACTGTTTGTTCACTTGAGATATAGCAGACACCCCAATATATCATGTATTTTGGTGTATGAAATTGTCCGTTCAAACGCAAGAAGGGAAAGCGAACTCTCATCGGCGTGCGAATGTTAGACGCGACGCGGCTCGCTCGCTGTGTCACACAAACAGCTCGCAAACATTTATTTGAGTTGTTTTGCCTTTGTTGAGTTGAATAGTGTAAAATCGCTTGAATGTTCAAACTGGAAAGCATTAAAACTTGACATACCTTCGTCCAGACGCAAAATGTCTTCTGGCTTCTAAGTCTGGAGCTCCACCCACTAGGAGACCGAAATGCTGCATTAGAGAGATTAAACAGGAGAGCTGCATGTGGTAGACAGAGTTACTCCAGTAGAGGGAGCCTCTTTGCTCAGCCAATGTAAGTGAATGGGATTTTACATGTAGACCGTATTTATCCAGTAGAGGGGCACTTTTGCTCAGCCATTGTAAATCAATGGGATTTTTTACATTTTTGATCATCATTTGTGTGTACATTTACATAAACACCCCCATTTCAGCCATTTTGTATTGTATTCATTTTTGCTAAGTATCGTTTGGAAAGACATCCATTCTACACATGTGTACCAAATTCCAAGTCAATTGGAGCTAAGGTTCAGGAGAAGAAGAGTTTTGTATGTTTTCCAAAATTTTCAAAGTACAGGAAAATCCATAATGGCAGAAGTATGGATCCTTGAGGCTTTTTTGTTCCCCATGAGAGATGAGGCATGTACACCAAGTTTCAGAAGATTTGGACAAATGGCGTGGAAATGGTATCACTTTGAAAATATATTTTTTGGGAATGGCCTGTAGCGTCACCTATGTGCGAATGTTGACCATTCTTGGTTTGGGGGTACCCGTTGGCATGGAGTATCAATGTGCCAATTTAGAAAATATTTGACCAGAAAATGGGACTTTTGGGAATTACCTGTAGCGCACCCTAGGGGCGAATGTTGGCCATTCTTGGTTTGTGGGTTCCTGTTGGCATGTAGTATCAATGTACCAAATTAGAACATTTTTGACCAGAAAATGGGAATTTTGGCTTGTCCTGTAGTGCCCCTTAGTGGCGAATGTTGGTCATTCTTGGTTTGTGGGTTCCTGTTGGCCTGTAGTATCAATGTACCAAATTATAACTTTTTTGACCAGAAAATGGGACATTTGGGAATTACCTGTAGCGCCCCCTAATGGCGTCCTGTTGGTATGTAGTATTAGTGTACCAAATTAGAAAATTTTTGACCAGAAAACGGGAATTTTGGCGGGGCCTTTAGCACCCCCTAGTGGCAAATGTCGGCCATTCATGGTTTGTGGGTTCCTGTTGGCCTGTAGTACCATTGTACCAAATTAAAATATTTTAGACCAGAAAATGGGAATTTCGGCATGACCTGTAGCGCCCCCTAGGGGCGAATGTTGGCCATTCTTTGCGCAGTACTTCAGAGTGATGTCATCTTGAAGCATGTTAGGTTTGAAAAACCATCAGTCAATATTACACTTGATTTATTGACACGTATATATTGTTAAAATTTGGACATTTACATAAACACACGCCTTTCAGCCATTTTGTAGTGTATTCATTTTTGCTAAGTATCTTTTGGAAAGACATCCATTCTACACATGTGTACCAAATTCCAAGTCAATTGGAGCTACGCTTCAGGAGAAGAAGAGTTTTGTAGGTTTTCGCAAATTTTCACCTTATGGGTAAATCCATCATGGCAGAAGTTATGGGTTCTTGAGGCTTTTTTGTTCCCCATGAGAAATGAGGCATGTACACCAAGATTCAGAAGATTTGGACAAATGGCGTGGAAATGGTATCACTTTGAAAATATTTTTTTTGGGGGTGGCCTGTAGCGCCACCTATGGGCGAATGTGGACCATTCTTGGTTTGGGGGTACCCATTGGCATGGAGTATCAATGTGCCAATTTAGAAAATTTTTGACCAGTGACTTTTTGAGCTATTGGGGCTCAAGGAGAAGAATAATAATAAATATAGCTGCAAGCAGCAATGTGGATTCCTCCTCAAAATGGCAAATCATTTAAAATTGATCAGTAGAGGGTTGGGGTTAAACCCTCTCAATGGATGAATCCAAAAACACGTATTTCTGTCTGAATCCTAAACTAAACATTTTCAGTGTACAGGAAAATCCATCATACCGGACCGTATGGATCATTGAGGCTTTTTTGTTCCCAATGAGAAATGAGGCATGTACACCAAGTTTCAGAAGAATTGGACAAGTGGCGTGGAAATGGTATCACTTTGAAAATATTGTTTTGTGGCGTGGCCTGTAGTGCCACCTATGGGCGAATGTGGGCCATTCTTGGTTTGTGAGTTCCTGTTGGCCTGTAGTATCAATGTACAAATTAGAATTGTTTTTACCACAAAATGGGAATTTTGGGAATTACCTGTAGTGCCCCCTAGGGGCGAATGTTGGCCATTCTTGGTTTGTGGGTTCCTGTTGGCATGTAGTATCAGTGTACTAAATTAGAAAATTTTTGACCAGAAAATGGGAATTTCGGCGTGGCCTGTAGCGCCCCCTATGGGCGAATGTGGACCATTCTTGGTTTGGGGGTACCCGTTGGCATGGAGTATCAATGTGCCAATTTAGAAAACTTTTGACCAGTGGCTTTTTGAGATATTGGGGCTCAAGGTGAATAATAATAATAATAATAAATATAGCTGCAAGCAGCAATGCGGATTCCTCCTCAAAATGGCAAATCATTTAAAATTGATCAGTAGATGGTTGGGGATAAACCCTCCCAATTAAGGAATTCAAAAAAACATGTCTTTGTCTGAATCCTAAACGAAACATTTTCAATGTACAGGAAAATCCATACCGGACCTTATGGATCCTTGAGGCTTTTTTGTTCCCAATGAGAAATGAGGCATGTACACCAAGTTTCAGAAGAATTCGACAAATGGCGTGGAAATGGTATCACTTTGAGAATATTTTTTTGGGAAGTGGCCTGTAGCGTCACCTATGGCCGAATGTGGGACATTCTTGGTTTGTGTGTTCCTGTTGGCCTGTAGTATCAATATACAAAATTAGAAAATATTTGACCAGAAAATGGGAATTTTGGAGTGGCCTGTAGCGCCCCCTAGGGGCGAATGTTGTCCATTCTTTGCGCAGTACTTCAGAGTGATGTCATCTTGAAGCATGTTAGGTTTGAAAAACCATCAGTCAAAATTACATTTGATTTATTGACACGTATATATTGTTAAAATTTGGACATTTACATAAACACGCCCCTTTTAGCCATTTTGTATCGTATTCATTTTTCCTAAGTAACGTTTTCAAAGACTTCAATTCTACACATGTGTACCAAATTTCAAGTCAATTGGAGCTACGGTTCAGGAGAAGAAGAGTTTTGTAGGTTTCTGCAAATTTTCACCGTACGGGAAAATCCGTCATGGCGGAAGTTATGGGTTCTTGAGGCTTTTTTGTTCACCATGAGAAATGAGGCAAGTACACCAAGTTTCAGAAGATTTGGACAAATGACGTGGAAATGGTATCACTTTGAAAATATATATTTTTGGGCGTGGCCTGTAGCGCCACCTATGGGCGAATGTTGACTATTCTTGGTTTGGCGGTACCCGTTTGCATGGAGTATCAATGTGCCAATTTAGAAAATTTTTGACCAGTGACTTTTTGAGCTATTTGGGCTCAAGGAGAATAATAATAATAATAATAATAAATATAGCTGCAAGCAGCAATGCGGATTCCTCCTCAAAATGGCAAATCATTTAAAATTGATCAGTAGATGGTTGGGGATAAACCCTCCCAATTAAGGAATTCAAAAAAACATGTCTTTGTCTGAATCCTAAACGAAACATTTTCAATGTACAGGAAAATCCATACCGGACCTTATGGATCCTTGAGGATTTTTTGTTCCCAATGAGAAATGAGGCATGTACACCAAGTTTCAGAAGAATTGGACAAATGGCGTGGAAATGGTATCACTTTGAAAATATTTTTTGGGGCGTGGCCTGTAAGCCACCTATGGTCGAATGTGGGCCATTCTTGGTTTGTGGGTTCCTGATGGCCTGTAGTATCAATGTACAAAATTAGAAAATATTTGACCAGAAAATGGGAATTTTGGAGTGGCCTGTAGCGCCCCTAGGGGCTGAATGTGGGCCATTCTTGGTTTGTGGGTTCCTGTTGGCCTATGGAATCAATGTACCAAATTAGAAAATGTTTGACCAGAAAATGGGAATTTTGGAGTGGCCTGTAAGCTCCCTAGGGGCTGAATGTTGGCCATTCTTGGTTTGTGGGTTCCTGTTGGCATGTAGTATCAATGTACCAAATTAGAACATTTTTGACCAGAAAACGGGAATTTTGGCGTGGCCTTTAAGCCCCCTAGTGGCTGAATGTCGTCCATTCTTGGTTTGTGGGTTCCTGTTGGCCTGTAGTATCAATGTACCAAATTAGAACATTTTAGACCAGAAAATGGGAATTTCGGCATGGCCTGTAGCACTCCCTAGGGGCTGAATGTTGGCCATTCTTTGCGCAGTACTTCAGAGTGATGTCATCTTGAAGCATGTTAGGTTTGAAAAACCATCAGTCAAAATTACATTTGATTTATTGACACGTATATATTGTTAAAATTTGGACATTTACATAAACACGCCCCTTTCAGCCATTTTGTATCGTATTCATTTTTCCTAAGTAACGTTTTCAAAGACTTCAATTCTACACATGTGTACCAAATTTCAAGTCAATTGGAGCTACGGTTCAGGAGAAGAAGAGTTTTGTAGGTTTTCGCAAATTTTCACCGTACGGGAAAATCCATCATGGCGGAAGTTATGTGTTCTTGAGGCTTTTTGTTCCCCATGAGAAATGAGGCATGTACACCAAGTTTCAGAAGATTTGGACAAATGGCGTGGAAATGGTATCACTTTGAAAATATTTTTTTTGGGCGTGGCCTGTAGCGCCACCTATGGGCGAATGTTGACCATTCTTGGTTTGGGGGTACCCGTTGGCATGGACTATCAATGTGCCAATTTAGAAAAGATTTGACCAGTGACTTTTTGAGCTATTTGGGCTCAAGGAGAATAATAATAATAATAAATATAGCTGCAAGCAGCAATGTGGATTCCTCCTCAAAATGGCAAATCATTTCAAATTGATCAGTAGAGGGTTGGGGTTAAACCCTCTCAATGGATGAATCCAAAAAACATGTATTTCTGTCTGAATCCTAAACGAAACATTTTCAGTCTACAGAAAAATCCATCATACCTTATGGATCCTTGAGGCGTTTTTGTTCCCAATGAGAAATGAGGCATGTACACCAAGATTCAAAAGAATTGGTTAAATGGCGTGGAAATGGTATCACTTTGAAAATATTTTTTGGGGCGTGGCCTGTAGCGCCTCCTATGGGCAAATGTGGGTCATTCTTGGTTTGTGGGTTCCTGTTGGCCTGTAGTATCAATGTACATAATTAGAAAATATTTGACCAGAAAATGGGACTTTTGAGAATTACCTGTAGCGCCCCTAGGGGTGAATGTTGGCCATTCTTGGTTTGAGGGTTCCTGTTGACCTGTAGTATCAATGTACCAAATTAGAACATTTTTGACCATAAAATGGGAATTTCAGGTGGCCTCTAGTGCCCCCTAGGGGCTGAATGTTGGCCATTCTTTGTTTGTGGGTTCCTGTTGGCCAGTAGTATCAATGTACCATATTAGAAAATTTTTGACCAGAAAACGAAATTTTGGGAGTGGCCTGTAAGCCCCCTAATGGCAAATGTGGGCCATACTTGGTTTGTGGGTTCCTGTTGGCCTGTAGTATCAATGTACCAAATTATAACTTTTTGACCAGAAAATGGGAATTTCGGCTTGGCCTCTAGCGCCACCTAGTGGTGAATGTCGGTCATTCTTGGTTTGTGGATTCCTTTTGGCCTGTACTATTAATGTACCAAATTAGAACATTTTTGACCAGAAAATGGGAATTTCGGCATGGCCTGTAGCGCCCCTAGGGGCTGAATGTTGGCCATTCTTGGTTTGTGGGTTCCTGTTGGCCTGTAGTATCAATGTACCAAATTAGAACATTTTTGACCAGAAAACGGGAATTTTGGCGTGGCCTTTAGCGCCCCCTAGTGGCGAATGTCGGCCATTCTTGGTTTGTGTGTTCCTGTTGGCCTGTAGTACCATTGTACCAAATTAGAACATTTTAGACCAGAAAATGGGAATTTCGGCATGGCCTGTAGCGCCCCTAGGGGCAAATGTTGGCCATTCTTTGCGCAGTACTTCAGAGTGATGTCATCTTGAAGCTTGTTAGGTTTGAAAAACCATCAGTCAAAATTACATTTGATTTATTGACACGTATATATTGTTAAAATTTGGACATTTACATAAACACGCCCCTTTCAGCCATTTTGTATCGTATTCATTTTTCCTAAGTAACGTTTTCAAAGACTTCAATTCTACACATGTGTACCAAATTTCAAGTCAATTGGAGCTACGGTTCAGGAGAAGAAGAGTTTTGTAGGTTTTCGCAAATTTTCAACGTACGGAAAAATCCATCATGGCGGAAGTTATGGGTTCTTGAGGCTTTTTTGTTCCCCATGAGAAATGAGGCATGTACACCAAGTTTCAGAAGATTTGGACAAATGGCGTGGAAATGGTATCACTTTGAATTTTGTTTTTTTGGGCGTGGCCTGTAGCGCCACCTATGGGCGAATGTTGACCATTCTTGGTTTGGGGGTACCCGTTGGCATGGACTATCAATGTGCCAATTTAGAAAACTTTTGACCAGTGACTTTTTGAGCTATTGGGGCTCAAGGAGAATAATAATAATAATAATAATAATAAATATAGCTGCAAGCAGCAATGCGGATTCCTCCTCAAAATGGCAAATCATTTCAAATTGATCAGTAGAGGGTTGGGGTTAAACCCTCTCAATGGATGAATCCAAAAAACATGTATTTCTGTCTGAATCCTAAACGAAACATTTTCAGTCTACAGGAAAATCCATCATACCTTATGGATCCTTGAGGCGTTTTGTTCCCAATGAGAAATGAGGCAAGTACACCAAGATTCAAAAGAATTGGTTAAATGGCGTGGAAATGGTATCACTTTGAAAATATTTTTTGGGGGCGTGGCCTGTAGCGCCTCATATGGGCAAATGTGGGTCATTCTTGGTTTGTGGGTTCCTGTTGGCCTGTAGTATCAATGTACATAATTAGAAAATATTTGACCAGAAAATGGGACTTTTGGGAATTACCTGTAGCGCCCCCTAGGGGTGAATGTTGGCCATTCTTGGTTTGAGGGTTCCTGTTGACCTGTAGTATCAATGTACCAAATTAGAACATTTTTGACCATAAAATGGGAATTTCGGCGTGGCCTCTAGTGCCCCCTAGGGGCGAATGTTGGCCATTGTTTGTTTGTGGGTTCCTGTTGGCCAGTAGTATCAATGTACCATATTAGAATATTTTTGACCAGAAAATGAAATTTTGGGAGTGGCCTGTAGCGCCCCCTAATGGCGAATGTGGGCCATACTTGGTTTGTGGGTTCCTGTTGGCCTGTAGTATCAATGTACCAAATTATGACTTTTTTGACCAGAAAATGGGAATTTCGGCTTGGCCTCTAGCGCCACCTAGTGGTGAATGTCGGTCATTCTTGGTTTGTGGATTCCTTTTGGCCTGTACTATTAATGTACCAAATTAGAACATTTTTGACCAGAAAATGGGAATTTCGGCATGGCCTGTAGTGCCCCCTAGGGGCTGAATGTTGGCCATTCTTGGTTTGAGGGTTCCTGTTGACCTGCAGTATCAATGTACCAAATTAGAACGTTTTTGACCAGAAAACGAAATTTTGGAGTAGCCTGTAGCGCCCCTAAGGGCTGAATGTGGGCCACACTTGGTATGTGGGTTCCTGTTGGCCTGTAGTATCAAAGTACCAAATTAGAAAATTTTTGACCAGAAAATGGGAATTTTGGCTTGTCCTGTAGTGCTCCCTAGTGGCTGAATGTCGGTCATTCTTGGTTTGTGGATTCCTGTTGGCCTGTACTATTCTTGTACCGAATTAGAACATTTTTGACCAGAAAATGGGAATTTTGGCTTGTCCTGTAGTGCCCCCTAGTGGCGTATGTCGGTCATTCTTGGTTTGTGGATTCCTGTTGGCCTGTACTATTAATTTACCAAATTAGAACATTTTTGACCAGAAAATGGGAATTTTGGCATGGCCATTCTTTGCACAGTACTTCAGAGTGATGTCATCTTTAAGCATGTTAGGTTTGAAAAACCATCAGTCAAAATTAAATTTGATTTATTGACACGTATATATTGTTAAAATTTGGCCATTTACATAAACACGCCCCTTTCAGCCATTTTGTATCGTATTCATTTTTCCTAAGTAACGTTTTCAAGGATGTCCATTCTACACATGTGTACCAAATTTCAAGTCAATTGGAGCTACGGTTCAGGAGAAGAAGAGTTTTGTAGGTTTTCGCAAATTTTCAACGTACGGGAAAATCCATCATGGCGGAAGTTATGGGTTCTTGAGGCTTTTTTGCTCCCCATGAGGAATGAGGCATGTACACCAAATTTCAGAAGATTTGGACAAATGGCGTGGAAATTGTATCACTTTGAATTTTGTTTTTTGGGCGTGGCCTGTAGCGCCACCTATGGGCGAATGTGGGCCATTCTTGGTTTGGGGGTACCCGTTGGCATGGAGTATCAATGTGCCAATTTAGAAAATTTTTGACCAGTGACTTTTTGAGCTATTGGGGCTCAAGGAGAAGAATAATAATAAATATAGCTGCAAGCAGCAATGCGGATTCCTCCTCAAAATGGCAAATCATTTCAAATTGATCAGTAGAGGGTTGGGGTTAAACCCTCTCAATGGATGAATCCAAAAACATGTATTTCTGTCTGAATCCTAAACGAAACATTTTCAGTCTACAGGAAAATCCATCATACCTTATGGATCCTTGAGGCGTTTTTGTTCCCAATGAGAAATGAGGCATGTACACCAAGATTCAAAAGAATTGGTTAAATGGCGTGGAAATGGTATCACTTTGAAAATATTTTTTGGGGGCGTGGCCTGTAGCGCCTCCTATGGGCAAATGTGGGTCATTCTTGGTTTGTGGGTTCCTGTTGGCCTGTAGTATCAATGTACATAATTAGAAAATATTTGACCAGAAAATGGGACTTTTGGGAATTACCTGTAGCGCTCCCTAGGGGTGAATGTTGGCCATTCTTGGTTTGAGGGTTCCTGTTGACCTGTAGTATCAATGTACCAAATTAGAACATTTTTGACCATAAAATGGGAATTTCAGCGTGGCCTCTAGTGCTCCCTAGGGGCTGAATGTTGGCCATTCTTTGTTTGTGGGTTCCTGTTGGCCAGTAGTATCAATGTACCATATTAGAAAATTTTTGACCAGAAAACGAAATTTTGGGAGTGGCCTGTAGCTCCCTAATGGCTGAATGTGGGCCATACTTGGTTTGTGGGTTCCTGTTGGCCTGTAGTATCAATGTACCAAATTATAACTTTTTTGACCAGAAAATGGGAATTTCGGCTTGGCCTCTAGCGCCACCTAGTGGTGAATGTCGGTCATTCTTGGTTTGTGGATTCTTTTGGCCTGTACTATTAATGTACCAAATTAGAACATTTTTGACCAGAAAATGGGAATTTCGGCATGGCCTGTAGTGCTCCCTAGGGGCTGAATGTTGGCCATTCTTGGTTTGAGGGTTCCTGTTGACCTGCAGTATCAATGTACCAAATTAGAACGTTTTTGACCAGAAAACGAAATTTTGGAGTAGCCTGTAGCCCTCTAAGGGCTTAATGTGGGCCACACTTGGTATGTGGGTTCCTGTTGGCCTGTAGTATCAAAGTACCAAATTAGAAAATTTTTGACCAGAAAATGGGAATTTTGGCTTGTCCTGTAGTGCCCCTAGTGGCTGAATGTCGGTCATTCTTGGTTTGTGGATTCCTGTTGGCCTGTACTATTCTTGTACCGAATTAGAACATTTTTGACCAGAAAATGGGAATTTTGGCTTGTCCTGTAGTGCCCCTAGTGGCGTATGTCGGTCATTCTTGGTTTGTGGATTCCTGTTGGCCTGTACTACTAATTTACCAAATTAGAACATTTTTGACCAGAAAATGGGAATTTTGGCATGGCCATTCTTTGCACAGTACTTCAGAGTGATGTCATCTTTAAGCATGTTAGGTTTGAAAACCATCAGTCAAAATTACATTTGATTTATTGACACGTATATATTGTTAAAATTTGGACATTTACATAAACACGCCCTTTCAGCCATTTTGTATCGTATTCATTTTTCCTAAGTAACGCTTTCAAGGATGTCCATTCTACACATGTGTACCAAATTTCAAGTCAATTGGAGCTACGGTTCAGGAGAAGAAGAGTTTTGTAGGTTTTCGCAAATTTTCAACGTACGGGAAAATCCATCATGGCGGAAGTTATGGGTTCTTGAGGCTTTTTGTTCCCCATGAGGAATGAGGCATGTACACCAAATTTCAGAAGATTTGGACAAATGGCGTGGAAATTGTATCACTTTGAATTTTGTTTTTTTGGGCGTGGCCTGTAGCGCCACCTATGGGCGAATGTGGGCCATTCTTGGTTTGGGGGTACCCGCTGGCATGGAGTATCAATGTGCCAATTTAGAAAATTTTTGACCAGTGACTTTTTGAGCTATTGGGGCTCAAGGAGAAGAATAATAATAATAATAATAATAATAAATATAGCTGCAAAGCAGCAATGCGGATTCCTCCTCAAAATGGCAAATCATTTAAAATTGATCAGTAGATGGTTGGGGATAAACCCTCCCAATTAATGAATTCAAAAAACATGTCTTCTGTCTGAATCCTAAACTAAACATTTTCAATGTACAGGAAAATCCATACCAGACCTTATGGATCCTTGAGGCTTTTTTGTTCCCAATGAGAAATGAGGCATGTACACCAAGTTTCAGAAGAATTGGACAAATGGCGTGGAAATGGTATCACTTTGAAAATATTTTTTGGGGCGTGGCCTGTAGCTCACCTATGGGCAAATGTGGGCCATTCTTGGTTTGTGGGTTCCTGTTGGCCTGTAGTATCAATGTACAAAATTAGAAAATATTTGACCAGAAAATGGGAATTTTGGAGTGGCCTGTAGCGCTCCCTAGGGGCTGAATGTGGGCCATTCTTGGTTTGTGGGTTCCTGTTGGCCTGTAGAATCAATGTACCAAATTAGAAAATGTTTGACCAGAAAATGGGACTTTTGGGAATTACCTGTAGCTCTCTAATGGCCTAATGTTGGCCATTCTTGGTTTGTGGGTTCCTGTTGGCCTGTAGTATCAGTGTACCAAATTAGAACATTTTAGACCAGAAAATGGGAATTTCGGCATGGCCTGTAGCACTCCTAGGGGTGAATGTTGGCCATTCTTGGTTTGTGGGTTCCTGTTGGCCTGTAGTATCAATGTACCAAATTAGAACATTTTTGACCAGAAAACGGGAATTTTGGCGTGGCCTTTAGCCCTCTAGTGGCTTAATGTCGGCCATTCTTGGTTTGTGGGTTCCTGTTGGCCTGTAGTACCATTGTACCAAATTAGAACATTTTAGACCAGAAAATGGGAATTTCGGCATGGCCTGTAGCGCTCCTAGGGGCTTAATGTTGGCCATTCTTTATGCAGTACTTCAGAGTGATGTCATCTTGAAGCATGTTAGGTTTGAAAACCATCAGTCAAAATTACATTTGATTTATTGACACGTATATATTGTTAAAATTTGGACATTTACATAAACACGCCCTTTCAGCCATTTTGTATCGTGATTCATTTTTCCTAAGTAACGTTTTCAAAGACTGTCAATTCTACACATGTGTACCAAATTTCAAGTCAATTGGAGCTACGGTTCAGGAGAAGAAGAGTTTTGTAGGTTTTCGCAAATTTTCAACGTACGGGAAAATCCATCATGGCGGAAGTTATGGGTTCTTGAGGCTTTTTGTTCCCCATGAGAAATGAGGCATGTACACCAAGTTTCAGAAGATTTGGACAAATGGCGTGGAAATTGTATCACTTTGAATATTTGTTTTTTGGGCGTGGCCTGTAGGCCACCTATGGGCTGAATGTGGACCATTCTTGGTTTGGGGGTACCCGCTGGCATGGAGTATCAATGTGCCAATTTAGAAAATTTTTGACCAGTGACTTTTGAGCTATTTGGGCTCAAGGAGAAGTAATAATAATAATAATATATAAATATAGCTGCAAAGCAGCAATGCGGATTCCTCCTCAAAATGGCAAATCATTTAAAATTGATCAGTAGATGGTTGGGGATAAACCCTCCCAATTAAGGAATTCAAAAAACATGTCTTCTGTCTGAATCCTAAACTAAACATTTTCAATGTACAGGAAAATCCATACCGACCTTATGGATCCTTGAGGCTTTTTTGTTCCCAATGAGAAATGAGGCATGTACACCAAGTTTCAGAAGAATTGGACAAATGGCATGGAAATGGTATCACTTTGAAAATATTTTTTGGGGCGTGGCCTGTAGCACCACCTATGGTCGAATGTGGGCCATTCTTGGTTTGTGGGTTCCTGTTGGCCTGTAGTATCAATGTACAAAATTAGAAAATATTTGACCAGAAAATGGGAATTTTGGAGTGGCCTGTAGCTCCCTAGGGGCTTAATGTGGGCCATTCTTGGTTTGTGGGTTCCTGTTGGCCTGTAGAATCAATGTACCAAATTAGAAAATGTTTGACCAGAAAATGGGAATTTCTGGCAGTGGCCTGTAGCTGCTCCCTAGGGGCTTAATGTTGGCCATTCTTGGTTTGTGGGTTCCTGTTGGCCTGTAGTATCAATGTACCAAATTAGAACATTTTTGACCAGAAAACGGGAATTTTGGCGTGGCCTTTAGCTCCTCTAGTGGCTTAATGTCGGCCATTCTTGGTTTGTGGGTTCCTGTTGGCCTGTAGTACCATTGTACCAAATTAGAACATTTTAGACCAGAAAATGGGAATTTCGGCATGGCCTGTAGCTCCTAGGGCTAATGTTGGCCATTCTTTGCAGTACTTCAGAGTGATGTCATCTTGAAGCATGTTAGGTTTGAAAACCATCAGTCAAAATTACATTTGATTTATTGACACGTATATATTGTTAAAATTTGGACATTTACATAAACACGCCCTTTCAGCCATTTTGTATCGTATTCATTTTTCCTAAGTAACGCTTTCAAAGACTGTCAATTCTACACATGTGTACCAAATTTCAAGTCAATTGGAGCTACGGTTCAGGAGAAGAAGAGTTTTGTAGGTTTTCGCAAATTTTCAACGTACGGGAAAATCCATCATGGCGAAGTTATGGGTTCTTGAGGCTTTTTTGTTCCCCATGAGGAATGAGGCATGTACACCAAATTTCAGAAGATTTGGACAAATGGCGTGGAAATGGTATCACTTTGAATTTTGTTTTTTGGGCGTGGCCTGTAGCGCCACCTATGGGCTGAATGTTGACCATTCTTGGTTTGGGGGTACCCGCTGGCATGGAGTATCAATGTGCCAATTTAGAAAATTTTTGACCAGTGACTTTTGAGCTATTTGGGCTCAAGGAGAATAATAATAATAATAATAATATAATATAGCTGCAAGCAGCAATGCGGATTCCTCCTCAAAATGGCAAATCATTTAAAATTGATCAGTAGATGGTTGGGGATAAACCCTCCCAATTAAGGAATTCAAAAACATGTCTTTGTCTGAATCCTAAACTAAACATTTTCAATGTACAGGAAAATCCATACCGACCTTATGGATCCTTGAGGCTTTTTTGTTCCCAATGAGAAATGAGGCATGTACACCAAGTTTCAGAAGAATTGGACAAATGGCGTGGAAATGGTATCACTTTGAAAATATTTTTTGGGGCGTGGCCTGTAGCACCACCTATGGTCGAATGTGGGCCATTCTTGGTTTGTGGGTTCCTGTTGGCCTGTAGTATCAATGTACAAAATTAG
>NW_026265326.1:0-14000 GCF_025860055.1 Xyrauchen texanus | reverse complement strand
GTGAAAGTTTGGACCAGAAAGTTTGAAGAAGTTTAAAGTAGTTTATAGTTTATAGTAGTTTATAGGTTAAAGTAGTTTGAAGTTTAAAGTAGTTATAGTTTAAATTAGTTTAAAGTTTAAAGTAGTTTGTAGTTTAAAGTAGTTTAAAGTTTAACTTAGTTTCTAGATAGATAGATAGATAGATATATAGATAGATAGATAGATAGATATTTACCCTCAGATAGATAGATAGATAGATAGATAGATAGATAGAAAGATAGATAGAAAGATAGACGGACGGACGGACGGACGGACGGACGGACGGACGGACGGACGGATTGATTGATTGATTGATCCTTGCTACCCTGAGTCCCATGAACAAAGCCAGAAGTCTTTATGTTGTTCTGATGCAGAGATATGTGATTTGTTACTCGGTTGCTAGGGTAACCCCATATAGTTGCTAGGCAGTTACCATAGTGATACTTATCAAGTCTCCTTGCCATCCTGATTGAAATAAATCAACCCAGAAATCTCTCTGATTTTCTGGTGCAGAGATATTTGATTTGTTACTCGGTTGCTAGGGTAACCCCATCTGGTTGTTAGGCAGTCACCATAGTGATACTTATCAAGTCTTCTTGACATCCTGATTGAAATAAACCAACCCAGAAGTCTCTACGATTTTCTGGTCCAGAGATTAGTGATTTGTTACTCGGTTGCTAGGGTAACCCAATGTGGTTGCTAGGCAGTTACCATAGTGATACTTATCAAGTCTCCTTGACATCCTGATTGAAATAAATCAACCCAGAAGTCTCTACGATTATCTGGTGCAGAGATATGTGATTTGTTACTCGGTTGCTAGGGTAACCCCATCTGGTTGCTAGGCAGTTACCATAGTGATACTAATGAAGTCTCCTTGCCATCCTGATTGAAATAAGTCAATCTGGAAGTCTCTACGTTTTTCTGATGCAGAGATATGTGAGTTGTTACTCGGTTGCTAAGGTAACCCCATGTGGTTGCTAGGAAGTTACTATAGTGATACTTATCAAGTCTCCTTGACATCCTGATTGAAATAAATCAACCCAGAAGTCTCTCTGATTTTCTGGTGCAGAGATATGTGATTTGTTACTCGGTTGCTAGGGTAACCCCATCTGGTTGCTAGGCAGTTACCATAGTGATACTTATCAAGTCTCCTTGCCATCCTGATTGAAATAAATGAACCCAGAAGTCTCTCTGATTTTCTGGTGCAGAGATATAGTTATTGCTAAACGGTTGCTAGGGTACTCTGTTTAGTTGCTAGGGAGTGGCTTGACAGCTGCCAATCATGAAACTCCAAAGGCTGCTTGTCAGTATGAACGATATAAACCAACTCCCATGCCTCTGTGACATTCAGAATGGAAGATATCCCTCTATGGATTTTGGTTGTTAAGGTGCTCGACAATGGTTGCTAGGGAGGGGCTAGGAAGTGTTGAGGTGATTCATGATTGGCTGTTTGCTGCCCCGAGTCAAACGAGACCACCCTTGTGTTTCTATGACACTTCTATCCGGAGATATCCCTTTGATGTCTTTCATTAGAAGTCTATGGGAGTTGTTGCTAAGGTGCTTTAAATTGTTGCTAGGGCGTGGCTTGATAGCTTCACAATGATCCCGAGAGACTGATTGGTCGTCTGAGTAAAATGAGCCCGCCCCCTTGTCTCTATGACACTGTGATCCAGAGCTATGTTCAATACAAAATATCTATGCAATGAGGGAGAGAAAGAGGGGGAGATGCAGGGCTGACAGGCCCTTTTTGTCTTTGTGTGTTCCAAAATGAATGACTCTAATGAGCCGGTTCTTTTGACTCTACAGTGTGAAACATACAGTGTGACCAGTGTAGTCTGATTCCCAAATTAATGACTCTAATGAGCCGGTTCTTTTGAATCTACAGTGTGAAACATACAGTGTGACCAGTGTAGTCTGATTCCCAAATGAATGACTCTAATGATCCAGTTCTTTTGAATCTACAGTGTGAAACATACAGTGTGACCAGTGTAGTCTGATTCCCAAATTAATGACTCTAATGAGCCAGTTCTTTTGAATCTACAATGTGAAACATACAGTGTGACCAGTTTAATCTGATTCCCAAATGAATGACTCTAATGAGCCGGTTCTTTTGAATCTACAATGTGAAACATACAGTGTGACCAGTTTAGTCTGATTCCCAAATGAATGACTCTAATGAGCCGGTTCTTTTGAATCTACAGTGTGAAACATACAGTGTGACCAGTGTAGTCTGATTCCAAATGAATGACTCTAATGAGCCGGTTCTTTTGAATCTACAGTGTGAAACATACAGTGTGACCAGTGTAGTCTGATTCCCAAATTAATGACTCTAATGAGCCGGTTCTTTTGAATCTACAGTGTGAAACATACAGTGTGACCAGAGTAGTCTGATTCCCAAATTAATGACTCTAATGAGCCGGTTCTTTTGAATCTACAGTGTGAAACATACAGTGTGACCAGTGTAGTCTGATTCCCAAATTAATGACTCTAATGAGCCGGTTCTTTTGAATCTACAATGTGAAACATACAGTGTGACCAGTGTAGTCTGATTCCCAAATTAATGACTCTAATGAGCCGGTTCTTTTGAATCTACAATGTGAAACTTACAGTGTGACCAGTTTAGACTGATTCCCAAATTAATGACTCTAATGAGCCGGTTCTTTTGAATCTAAAATGTGAAACATACAGTGTGAACAGTGTAGTCTGATTCCCAAATTAATGACTCTAATGAGCCGGTTCTTTTGAATCTACAATGTGAAACTTACAGTGTGACCAGTTTAGTCTGATTCCCAAATTAATGACTCTAATGAGCCGGTTCTTTTGAATCTACAATGTGAATCTTACAGTGTGACCAGTTTAGTCTGATTCCCAAATTAATGACTCTAATGAGCCGGTTCTTTTGAATCTAAAATGTGAAACATACAGTGTGACCAGTGTAGTCTGATTCCCAAATTAATGACTCTAATGAGCCGGTTCTTTTGAATCTACAATGTGAAACTTACAGTGTGACCAGTGTAGTCTGATTCCCAAATTAATGACTCTAATGAGCCGGTTCTTTTGAATTTACAATGTGAAACATACAGTGTGACCAGTGTAGTCTGATTCCCAAATTAATGACTCTAATGAGCCGGTTCTTTTGAATCTACAATGTGAAACATACAGTGTGACCAGTGTAGTCTGATTCCCAAATTAATGACTCTAATGAGCCGGTTCTTTTGAATCTACAATGTGAAACATACAGTGTGACCAGTGTAGTCTGATTCCCAAATTAATGACTCTAATGAGCCGGTTCTTTTGAATCTACAATGTGAAACATACAGTGTGACCAGTGTAGTCTGATTCCCAAATTAATGACTCTAATGAGCCGGTTCTTTTGAATCTACAGTGTGAAACATACAGTGTGACCAGTGTAGTCTGATTCCCAAATGAATGACTCTAATGAGCGGTTCTTTTGAATCTACAGTGTGAAACATACAGTGTGACCAGTGTAGTCTGATTCCCAAATTAATGACTCTAATGAGCCGGTTCTTTTGAATCTACAGTGTGAAACATACAGTGTGACCAGTGTAGTCTGATTCCCAAATTAATGACTCTAATGAGCCGGTTCTTTTGAATCTACAGTGTGAAACATACAGTGTGACCAGTGTAGTCTGATTCCCAAATGAATGACTCTAATGAGCCGGTTCTTTTGAATCTACAGTGTGAAACATACAGTGTGACCAGTGTAGTCTGATTCCCAAATTAATGACTCTAATGAGCCGGTTCTTTTGAATCTACAATGTGAAACATACAGTGTGACCAGTGTAGTCTGATTCCCAAATTAATGACTCCAATGAGCCAGTTCTTTTGAATCTACAATGTGAAACTTACAGTGTGACCAGTGTAGTCTGATTCCCAAATTAATGACTCTAATGAGCCGGTTCTTTTGAATCTAAAATGTGAAACATACAGTGTGACCAGTGTAGTCTGATTCCCAAATGAATGACTCTAATGAGCCGGTTCTTTTGAATCTACAGTGTGAAACATACAGTGTGACCAGTGTAGTCTGATTCCCAAATGAATGACTCTAATGAGCCAGTTCTTTTGAATCTACAATGTGAAACATACAGTGTGACCAGTGTAGTCTGATTCCCAAATGAAGGACTCTAATGAGCCAGTTCTTTTGAATCTACAGTGTGAAACATACAGTGTGACCAGTGTAGTCTGATTCCCAAATGAATGACTCTAATGAGCCGGTTCTACAGTGTAGTGTTAAAAAAGTTTAACTTAGTTGCTAGATAGATAGATAGATAGATAGATAGATAGATAGATAGATAGATAGATAGATAGATAGATAGATAGATAGATAGATAGATAGATAGATAGATAGATAGATATTTACCCTTAGATATATAGAGAGAGAGATAGATATTTACCCTCAGATAGATAGATAGATAGATAGATAGATAGATAGATAGATAGATAGATAGATAGATAGATAGATAGATAGATAGATAGATATTGACCCTCAGATAGATGCTAGCACGTTTTTAGCATGTTTTAGCGTGTGGCTAGGAAGATTTTAGGTCATTACTTTTTGGCTGCTTGATAAAAGAAATCCTCTGACGGAGAGAGAGAGGGAGAGATGCAGGGCTGACAGGCCCTTTTTGTCTGTGTGTGTGAAAATGTCAGTTGGAACTTGAATTTCTGAACATTCCGCAATGTTAAGTCAATGGGAGTTTTTTCGGAGTTTGATCGTCATTTTTAGGAAAACTGTAAGTCCGATCAGTTAGAAAAGATATAGCACACTATTCGGGATTAGTCTGAAGGTCTGTGCCGAGTTTGGTGCCTGTAGCTTAAAAGCTCTAGGAGGAGTTAGATATAGAAATTTCAGAGTAAGAATAATAATAATAATAATAATAATAATAATAATAATAAGTTTAAATAGGATTTCAGTAAGTTGGCTTTCACAAGCCAACTTAACTAGAAAAAGTTCGTCGAGACAAATTTTAAGTTGGCTTCTGAAAGTTTGGACCAGAAAGTTTGAAGAAGTTTAAAGTAGTTTGAAGTTTAAATTAGTTTAAATTAGTTTAAATTAGTTTAAAGTCGTTTATAGTTTAAAGTAGTTTGAAGTTTAAAGTAGTTTATAGTTTAAACGAGTTTAAAGTTTAAATTAGTTTGTAGTTTAAATTAGTTTAAAGTTTATAGTTTGTAGTTTAAAGTAGTTTAAAGTTTAACTTAGTTGCTAGATAGATAGACACTCAGATAGATAGATAGATAGATAGATAGATAGATAGATAGATAGATAGATAGATAGATAGATAGATAGATAGATAGATAGATAGATAGATAGATAGATAGATAGACACTCAGATAGATAGATAGAGAGATAGATAGATAGATATTTACCCTCAGATAGATAGATAGATAGATATTTACCCTCAGATAGATAGATAAATAGATAGAGAGAGAGAGATAGATATTTACCCTCAGATAGATAGATAGATAGATATATATTGACCCTCAGATAGATAGACAGACAGACAGATAGATGCTAGCACGTTTTTAGAATTTTTCAGCACTTCACTAGGCGATGCTAGCACATTTTTAGCATGTTTTAGCACTTTGCTAGGCGATGCTAGCATGTGTTAGCATGATGCTAACACGTTTTTAGCATGCTTTAGCACTTCTCTGGGCGATGCGAGCATGTGTTAGCATGATGCTAGCACGTTTTTAGCATTTTTTAGCACTTCGCTAGGCGATGCTAACATGTGTTAGCATGATGTTAACACGTTTTTAGCATGTTTTAGCACTTCGCTAGGCGATGCTAGCATGTGTTAGCATGATGCTAGCACGTTTTTAGCATGTATTAGCACTTCGCTAGGCGATGCTAACATGTGTTAACATGATGCTAGCATGTGATAGCATGATGATAGCATGTTTTTAGCATGTTTTAGCACTTCATTAGGCGATGCTAGCATGTGTTAGCATGATGCTAGCACGTTTTTAGCATTTTCTAGCACTTCACTAGGCGATGCTAACATGTGTTATCATGATGCTAGCACGTTTTTAGCATGTTTTAGCACTTCGCTAGGCGATGCTATCATGTGTTAGCATGATGCTAGCACGTTTTTAGCTTGTTTTAGCACTACGCTAGGCGATGCTAGCATGTGTTAGCATGATGCTAGCATGTTTTTAGCATTTTTTAGCACTTCGCTAGGCGATGCTAGCATGTGTTAGCATGATGCTACCACGTTTTAGCATGTTTTAACACTTCGCTAGGCGATGCTAACATGTGTTAGCATGATGCTAGAACGTTTTTAGCATGTTTTAGCACTTTGCTTGGCGATGCTAGCATGTGTTAGCATGATGCTAGCACGTTTTTAGCATGTTTTAGCACTTCGCTAGTCGATGCTAGCATGTGTTAGCAAGATGCTTGCACTTTTTTAGCATGTTTTAGCACTTCGCTAGGCGATGCTAGCATGTGTTACCAGTGTAGACTGATTCCCAAACAAATGACTCTAATGAGCCGGTTCTTTTGAATCTACAGTGTGAAACATACAGTGTGACCAGTGTAATCTGATTACAACATTAATGACTCTAATGAGCCAGTTCTTTTGAATCCACAGTGTGAAACATACAGCGTGAGCAGTGTAGTCTGATTACAACATTAATGACTCTAATGAGCCGGTTCTTTTGAATCCACAGTGTGAAACATACAGTGTGACCAGTGTAGTCTGATTCCCAAATTAATGACTCTAATGAGCCAGTTCTTTTGAATCTAAAATGTGAAACATACAGTGTGACCAGTGTAGTCTGATTCCCAAACAAATGACTCTAATGAGCCGGTTCTTTTGAATCTACAGTGTGAAACATACAGTGTGACCAGTGTAATCTGATTACAACATTAATGACTCTAATGAGCCAGTTCTTTTGAATCCACAGTGTGAAACATACAGCGTGAGCAGTGTAGTCTGATTACAACATTAATGACTCTAATGAGCCGGTTCTTTTGAATCCACAGTGTGAAACATACAGTGTGACCAGTGTAGTCTGATTCCCAAATTAATGACTCTAATGAGCCAGTTCTTTTGAATCTAAAATGTGAAACATACAGTGTGACCAGTGTAGTCTGATTCCCAAATTAATGACTCTAATGAGCCGGTTCTTTTGAATATACAATGTGAAACATACAGTGTGACCAGTGTAATCTGATTACAATATTAATGACTCTAATGAGCCGGTTCTTTAGAATCTACAGTGTGAAACATACAGTGTGACCAGTGTAATCTGATTACAACATTAATGACTGTAATGAGCCGGTTCTTTTGAATTTAAAGTGTGAAACATACAGTGTGACCAGTGTAGTCTGATTCCCAAATGAATGACTCTAATGAGCCGGTTCTTTTGAATCTACAATGTGAAACATACAGTGTGACCAGTGTAGACTGATTCCCAAATTAATGACTCTAATGAGCCGGTTCTTTTGAATCTACAATGTGAAACATACAGTGTGACCAGTGTAGTCTGATTCCCAAATTAATGACTCTAATGAGCCAGTTCTTTTGAATCTACAATGTGAAACATACAGTGTGACCAGTGTAGTCTGATTCCCAAATTAATGACTCTAATGAGCCGGTTCTTTTGAATCTACAATGTGAAACATACAGTGTGACCAGTGTAGTCTGATTCCCAAATGAATGACTCTAATGAGCCGGTTCTTTTGAATCTACAATGTGAAACATACAGTGTGACCAGTGTAGTCTGATTCCCAAATTAATGACTCTAATGAGCCGGTTCTTTTGAATCTACAATGTGAAACTTACAGTGTGACCAGTGTAGTCTGATTCCCAAATGAATGACTCTAATGAGCCAGTTCTACAGTGTAGTGTTAAAAAAGATTAACTTAGTTGATAGATAGATAGATAGATAGATAGATAGATAGATAGATAGATAGATAGATAGATAGATAGATAGATAGATAGATAGATAGATAGATATTTACCCTTAGATATATAAAGAGATAGATATAGATAGATAGATATTTATCCTCAGATAGATAGATAGATAGATAGATAGATAGATAGATAGATAGATAGATAGATAGATAGATAGATAGATAGATAGAGAGAGAGAGATAGATATTTACCCTCAGATAGATAGATAGATAGATAGATAGATAGATAGATAGATAGATAGATAGATAGATAGATAGATATTGACCCTCAGATAGATGCTAGCACGCTTTTAGCATGTTTTAGCGTGTGGCTATGAAGATTTTAGGTCATTACTTTTGGCTGCTTGATAAAAGAAATCCTCTGAGGGAGAGAGAGAGGGAGAGATGCAGGGCTGACAGGCCCTTTTTGTCTGTGTGTGTGAAAATGTCAGTTGGAATTTGAATTTCTGAACATTCCGCAATGTTAAGTCAATGGGAGTTTTTTCCAAGTTTGATCGTCATTTTTAGGAAAACCGTAAGTCCGATCAGTTAGAAAAGATATAGCAACTCGAGTCAGAACAGTTTGAGTGTCTGTGCCGAGTTTGGAGTATGTGGAGTTAAAGCTCTAGGAGGAGATAGATATAGAAATTTCACCGCTAAGAAGAATAAGAATCGGAATAATAATAAGTTTATGTAGGATTTCAGTAAGTTGGCTCTCACAAGCCAACTTAATAACTAGATTAAAAAGTTTGAGTACAAACTTTAAGTTGGCTTGTGAAAGTTTGGACCAGAAAGTTTGAAGAAGTTTAAAGTAGTTTGAAGTTTAAATTAGTTTAAATTAGTTTCAAGTAGTTTCTATTTTAAAGTAGTTTATAAAGTAGTTTGATGTTTATATTAGTTTAAATTAGTTTAAAGTAGCTTATAGTTTAAAGTAGTTTGAAGTTTAAAGTAGTTTAAAGTAGTTTGAAGTTTATATTAGTTTAAATTAATTTAAAGTAGCTTATTGTTTAAAGTAGTTTATAATTTAAAGTAGTTTGAAGTTTAAATTACTTTAAATTAGTTTAAAGTAGTTTATAGTTTAAAGTAGTTTATAGTTTAAAGTAGTTTGAAGTTTAAAGAAGTTTGAATTTTATATTAGTTTAAATTAGTTTAAAGTAGTTTATAGTTTAAAGTAGTTTATAGTTTAAATTAGTTTAGTTTAAATTAGTTTGTAGTTTAAAGTAGTTTCAAGTTTAACTTAGTTTGCTAGATAGATAGATAGATAGATAGATAGATAGATGGATAGATAGACACGGTTTTAGCATGTTTTAGCACTCCGCTAGGCGATGCTAGCATGTGTTAGCATGATGCTAGCACATTTTTAGCATCTTTTAGCATTTTGCTAGGCGATGCTAGCATGTGTTAGCATGATGCTAGCACGTTTTTTGCATGATTTAGCACTTCGCTAGGCAATGCTAGCATGTGTTAGCATGATGCTAGCACGATTTTTGCATGTTTTAGCACTTCGCTAGGCCATACCTGTCAACACTCCCGTTTTTCCCGGGTTTCTCCCGTTTTTTAGCCCTATCTCCCGGACCCCTCCCGGTTTGTTATTTCTCCCGGGAAACTCCCGTAATTTGCATGGCCCAAACTCCTTTATGAATAATCGCCGATTATTATTATTAATCGGACCAATATGTTTGTCTAATGTTGATAAGTTGCCAGATTGTATTAAATGCATTATATTCACACAATCCACACACCATTTACAATTTCAACCCATTTGTCACCTCAACCTGGCAACCTAGTATAACCCAGTTACGCAGTCGCGGAAAGTTTAACCCGAAGCGAGCCGAATCCGATAGACATGATGGCAGGTGAAGGCGGTGTCCCCGCAAAGAAACTGAAGTACAATTGTAAATTTCAACAATGTTGGACGCTAACAATGTACGTGCATCTTACCCAGTCATATAGACAACCTCCACGCTTTTTGTAAGGTATGTCGCATTGATTTTAATGTAGGCCACGGCGGAAAAATGACATTAGCCAGCACATTAAAACACAGCGGCACCATCGCAGCAGAAGAGCAAGTAAGGGCACACAGGCGATCTCATCCTTCATCACGAAAGGACAGACAGAGAGTTACAGAAAATCGCATGAGCATGAATAACAGCACTCTTTGCTCTCTCCTATCCTGCAAAATAAACCACACCGGTTTGGTTTCAAAATACACTCCGTCCAAGAGGGCACTGAGAGCAGCAAAATCTGCCACATACAATTACAACACTTCAAAAAAAAAGTGAGCACAATATTCATGTTTACAAAACATACTGTACTTATGTTTACAAAAGAGAGACAGTTATTGATGCTCAAGGAATGAACTGTAAATAAATGTGTTAAATTAGTTTGTACCACAGTGTTATGTGTTTGTACCAGTGTTAAAAACTGTGATGTTTTGTTGTAATAAAATGACAAATAAAAAAATTAAGAAATATTAATAAATTAAGTTATGTTTTCATTTATGGGTATTGCAATGTAAATAATACACTTAACACGTGCAGTACACTTAACAGCATGAGCCTACCTCTTACAGCATGAAGAGGTAGGCTCATAACAACCCCCCATCTCCCGGATTTTGAAAACCAAATGTTGACAGGTATGCGCTAGGCAATGCTAGCATGTGTTAGCATGATGCTAGCACGTTTTTAGCATGTTTTAGCACTTCGCTAGGCGATGCTAGCATGTGTTAGCATGATGCTAGCACGTTTTTAGCATGTTTTAGCACTTCGCTAGGCGATGCTAGCATGTGTTATCATGAAGCTAGCACGTTTTTAGCATGTTTTAGGGTGTGGCTATGAAGATTTTAGGTCATTACTTTTTGGCTGCTTGATAAAATAAATCCTCTGAGGGAGAGAGAGAGGGAGAGATGCAGGGATGACAGGCCCTTTTTGTCTGTGTGTGTAGGGTACACTACCAGTGTAGTCTGATTCCAAAACAAATGACTCTTATGAGCTGGTTCTTTTGAATCTAAAGTGTGAAACATACAGTGTGACCAGTGTAGACTGATTCCCAAATTAATGACTCTACAGTGTGAAACATACAGTGTGACCAGTGTAGACTGATTCCCAAATTAATGACTCTTATGAGCCGGTTCTTTTGAATCTACAGTGTGAAACATACAGTGAGACCAGTGTAGACTGATTCCCAAATTAATGACTCTTATGAGCCGGTTCTTTTGAATCTACAGTGTGAAACATACAGTGTGACCAGTGTAGTCTGATTCCCAAATTAATGACTCTAATGAGCCGGTTCTTTTGAATCTACAGTGTGAAACATACAGTGTGACCAGTGTAGTCTGATTCCCAAATTAATGACTCTAATGAGCCGGTTCTTTTGAATCTACAGTGTGAAACATACAGTGTGACCAGTGTAGTCTGATTCCCAAATTAATGACTCTAATGAGCCAGTTCTTTTGAATCTAAAATGTGAAACTTAAAGTGTGACCCTTGTAGTCTGATTCCAAAATTAATGACTCTTATGAGCCGGTTCTTTTGAATCTACAGTGTGAAACATACAGTGTGACCAGTGTAGTCTGAGTCCCAAACAAATGACTCTAATGAGCTGGTTCTTTTGAATCTAAAATGTGAAACATACAGTGTGACCAGTGTAGTCTGATTCCCAAACAAATTACTCTAATGAGCCAGTTCTTTTGAATCTACAGTGTGAAACTTACAGTGTGACCAGTGTAGTCTGATTCCCAAATGAATGACTCTAATGAGCCAGTTCTACAGTGTAGTGTTCATAGTGATAGTAATCAAGTGTCCTTGCCATCCTGATTGAAATAAATCAACCCAGACGTCTGTACTATTTTCTGGTGCAGAGATATGTGATTTGTTACTCGGTTGCTAGGGTAACCCCATCTGGTTTCTAGGCAGTTACCATAGTGATACTAATCAAGTCTCCTTGCCATCCTGAGTGAAATAGGTCAACCCGGAAGTCTCTACTAATTTCTGGTGCAAAGATATGTGATTTGTTACTCGGTTGCTAGGGTAACCCCATCTGGTTGCTAGGCAGTTACCATAGTGATAGTAATCAAGTGTCCTTGCCATCCTGAGTGAAATAAATCAACCCAGAAATCTGTACTATTTTCTGGTGCAGAGATATGTGATTTGTTACTCGGTTGCTAGGGTAACCCCATCTGGTTGCTAGGCAGTTAACATAGCGATAGTAATGAAGACTCCTTGCCATCCTGATTGAAATAAGTCAACCCAGAAGTCTCTACTATTTTCTGGTGCAGAGATATGTGATTTGTTTTATCGGTTGCTAGGGTAACTCCATCTGGTTGCTAGGCAGTTACCATAGTGATACTAGTCAAGTCTCCTTGCCATCCTGAGTGAAATAAGTCAACCCGGAAGTCTCTACTAATTTCTGGTGCAAAGATATGTGATTTGTTACTCAGTTGCTAGGGTTACCCCATCTGGTTGCTAGGAAGTTACCATAGTGATACTAATCAAGTGTCCTTGCCATCCTGAGTGAAACAAATCAACCCAGAAGTCTCTCTGATTTTCTGGTGCAGAGATATAGTTATTGCTAAACAGTTGCTAGGGTACTCTGTTTAGTTACTAGGGAGTGGCTTGACAGCTGCCAATCATGAAACTCCAAAGGCTGCTTGTCAGTATGAATGATATAAACCAACTCCCATGCCTCTGTGACATTCAGAATGGAAGATATCCCTCTATGGATTTTGGTTGTTATGGTGCTCGACAATGGTTGCTCGGGAGGGGCTAGGAAGTGTTGAGGTGATTCATGATTGGCTGTTTGCTGCCCCGAGTCAAACGAGACCACCCTTGTGTTTCTATGACACTTCTATCCGGAGATATCCCTTTGATGTCTTTCATTAGAAGTCTATGGGAGTTGTTGCTAAGGTGCTTTAAATTGTTGCTAGGGCGTGGCTTGATAGCTTCACAATGATCCCAAGAGACTGATTGGTCGTCTGAGTAAAATGATCCCGCCCCCTTGTCTCTATGACACTGTGATCCAGAGCTATGTTCAATACAAAATCACTATGCAATGAGGGAGAGAGAGAGGGAGAGATGCAGGGCTGACAGGCCCTTTTTGTCTGTGTGTGTGAAAATGTCAGTTGAGATTTAAATTTCTGAACATTCCGCAATGTTAAGTCAATGGGAGTTTTTTCCGAGTTTGATCGTCATTTTTAGGAAAACCGTAAGTCCGATCAGTTAGAAAAGATATATCACACTATTCGGGATTAGTCTGAAGGTCTGTGCCAAGTTTGGAGTATGTGGAGTTAAAGCTCTAGGAGGAGTTTCTGAGTAAGAAGAATAATTATAACTAGATTAAAAAGTTTGAGTACAAACTTTAAGTTGGCTTGTGAAAGTTTGGACCAGAAAGTTTGAAGTTTAAAGTAGTTTGAAGTTTAAATTACTTTAAATTAGTTTATAGTTTAAAGTAGTTTATAGTTTAAAGTAGTTTATAGTTTAAAGTAGTTTGAAGTTTAAAGTAGTTTAAATGAGTTTAAAGTAGTTTATAGTTTAAAGTAGTTTATAGTTTAAAGTAGTTTGAAGTTTAAAGTAGTTTGAAGTTTAAAGTAGTTTGTAGTTTAAAGTTTAACTTAGTTGCTAGATAGATAGATAGATAGATAGATAGATAGATAGATAGATAGATAGATAGATAGATAGATAGATAGATAGATGGATAGATAGATAAATAGATGGACATACAGACAGATAGACAGATAGATAGATAGATAAATAGATATTGACCCTCAGATAGATAGAGATACAGAGATAGATAGATAGACCCTCAGATAGATAGATAGATAGATAGATAGATAGATAGATAGATAGATAGAGAGAGAGATAGATAGATAGATAGATAGATAGATAGATAGATAGATAGATAGATAGATAGATAGATAGATAGATAGATAGATATTGACCCTCCGATAGATAGATAGATAGATTGATTGATCCTTGCTACCCTGAGTCCCATGAACAAAGCCAGAAGTCTTTATGTTGTTCTGTTGCAGAGATATGTGATTTATTACTCGGTTGCTAGGGTAACCCCATCT
>NW_026265325.1:0-14000 GCF_025860055.1 Xyrauchen texanus | reverse complement strand
TAATCTGATTACAATATTAATGACTCTAATGAGCCGGTTCTTTTGAATCTACAATGTGAAACATACAGTGTGACCAGTGTAGTCTGATTCCCAAATTAATGACTCTAATGAGCCGGTTCTTTTGAATCTACAATGTGAAACATACAGTGTGACCAGTGTAGACTGATTCCCAAACAAATTACTCTAATGAGCCAGTTCTTTTGAATCTACAGTGTGAAACATACAGTGTGACCAGTTTAGTCTGATTCCCAAATTAATGACTCTAATGAGCCAGTTCTTTTGAATCTACAGTGTGAAACATACAGTGTGACCAGTTTAGTCTGATTCCCAAATGAATGACTCTAATGAGCCAGTTCTTTTGAATCTACAATGTGAAACATACAGTGTGACCAGTGTAGTCTGATTCCCAAATTAATGACTCTATTGAGCCAGTTCTTTTGAATCTACAATGTGAAACATACAGTGTGACCAGTGTAGTCTGATTCCCAAATGAATGACTCTAATGAGCCAGTTCTACAGTGTAGTGTTAAAAAAGTTTAACTTAGTTGCTAGATAGATAGATAGATAGATATTTACCCTTAGATATATAGAGAGATAGATATAGATAGATAGAGAGAGATAGATATTTACCCTCAGATAGATAGATAGATAGATAGATAGATAGATAGATAGGTCATTTTAGGTCATTACTTTTTGGCTGCTTGATAAAAGAAATCCTCTGAGGGAGAGAGAGAGGGAGAGATGCAGGGCTGACAGGCCCTTTTTGTCTGTGTGTGTGAAAATGTCAGTTGGAATTTGAATTTCTGAACATTCCGCAATGTTAAGTCAATGGGAATTTTTTCCGAGTTTGATCATCATTTTTAGGAAAACCGTAAGTCCGATCAGTTAGAAAAGATATAGCACACTATTAGGGATTAGTCTGAAGGTCTGTGCGAGTTTGGTGCCTGTAGCTTAAAAGCTCTAGGAGGAGTTAGATATAGAAATTTCAGAGTAAGAAGAATAATAACTAGAAAAAGTTAGATCGAGACAAACTTTAAGTTGGCTTGTGAAAGTTTGGACCAGAAAGTTTGAAGAAGTTTAAAGTAGTTTGAAGTTTAAAGTAGTTTGAAGTTTAAAGTAGTTTGTAGTTTAAATTAGTTTAAAGTTTAAAGTAGTTTGTAGTTTAAACGAGTTTAAAGTTTAAAGTAGTTTGAAGTTTAAAGTAGTTTATAGTTTAAGCGAGTTTAAAGTTTAAATTAGTTTGTAGTTTAAATTAGTTTAAAGTTTAAAGTAGTTTGTAGTTTAAAGTAGTTTAAAGTTTAACTTAGTTGCTAGATAGACAGATAGATAGATAGACACTCAGATAGATAGTTAGATAGAGAGATAGATAGATAGATATTTACCCTCAGATAGATAGATAGATATAGATAGATAGATATTTACCCTCAGATAGATAGATAAATAGATAGAGAGAGAGATAGATATTTACCCTCAGATAGATAGATAGATAGATAGATATTGACCCTCAGATAGATAGATAGATAGATAGACAGACAGATAGATGCTAGCACGTTTTTAGAATTTTTAGCACTTCGCTAGGCGATGCTTAGCACGTTTTAGCATTTTTTAGCACTTCGCTAGGCGATGCTAGAATGTGTTAGCATGATGCTAACACGTTTTTAGCATGCTTTAGCACTTAGCTAGGCGATGCTAGCATGTGTTAGCATGATGCTTAGCACATTTTTAGCATGATTTAGCACTTCGGCTAGGCGATGCTTAGCATGTGTTAGCATGATGCTTAGCTGCGTTTTTGCATTTTTAGCGCCTGGCTAGGCGATGCTTAGCATGTGTTAGCATGATGCTTGCTACGTTTTTAGCATTTTTAGCACTCGGCTAGGCGATGCTAGCATGTGTTAGCATGATGCTTAGCAAGTTTTTAGCATTTTTAACACTTCGCTAGTTGATGCTTAGCATGTGTTAGCATGATGCTTAGCACGTTTTTAGCATTTTTAGCGCTCGCTAGGCGATGTTAGCATGTGTTAGCATGATGCTTGACGCGTTTTAGCATGTTTTAACACTCGGCTAGGCGATGCTTAACATGTGTTAGCATGATGCTATGTACGTTTTTAGCATGTTTTAGCACTTTGCTAGGCGATCTTAGCATGTGTTAGCATGATGCTTAGCGCGTTTTACCATGTTTTAGCGCTCGGCTAGGCGATGCTTAGCATGTGTTAGCATGATGTTAGCACGTTTTTAGCATGTTTTAGCGCTCGGCTAGGCGATGTTAGCATGTGTTAGCATGATGCTTTAGCGCGTTTTTAGCATGTTTTAGCGCTCGGCTAGGTGATGCTTAGCATGTGTTAGCATGATGCTTAGCGCGTTTTTAGCATGTTTTAGCGCTCGGCTAGGCGATGTTAGCATGTGTTAGCATGATGCTTGCTACGTTTTAGCATTTTTAGCGCTCGCTAGGCGATGCTTAGCGTTTTAGCATGTTTTAGCGCTTCAGCTAGGCGATGCTTAGCACGTTTTAGCATGTTTTAGCACTTCGCTAGGCGATTTTAGCATGATGCTTAGCACATTTTTAGCTTGTTTTAGCACTTCGCTAGTCAATGCTTAGCATGTGTTAGCATGATGCTAGCTACGTTTTAGCATGTTTTAGCGTGTGGCTATGAAGATTTTAGGTCATTACTTTTTGGCTGGTTGATAAAAGAAATCCTCTGAGGGAGAGAGAGAGGAGAGATGCAGGGCTGACAGGCCCTTTTTGTCTGTGTGTGTGAAAATGTCAGTTGGAATTTGAATTTCTGAACATTCCACAATGTTAAGTCAATGGGAGTTTTTTCGAGTTTGATCGTCATTTTTAGGAAAACCGTAAAGTCCGATCAGTTAGAAAAGATATAGCACACTATTAGGGATTAGTCTGAAGGTCTGTGCGAGTTTGGTGCCTGTAGCTTAAAAGCTCTAGGAGGAGTAAGCGTATAGAAATTTCTGAGTAAGAAGAATAATAATAACTAGAAAAAAAGTTTGTCGAGACAAACTTTAAGTTGGCTTGTGAAAGTTTGGACCAGAAAGTTTGAAGAAGTTTAAAGTAGTTTGAAGTTTAAATTAGTTTAAAGTAGTTTATAGTTTAAATTAGTTTGTAGTTTAAATTAGTTTAAATTAGTTTAAAGTAGTTTATAGTTTAAAGTAGTTTATAGTTTAAATTAGTTTAGTTTAAATTAGTTTAAAGTAGTTTATAGTTTAAAGTAGTTTAAAGTTTAACTTAGTTGCTAGATAGATAGATAGATAGATAGATAGATAGACAGACACTCAGATAGATAGAGAGATAGATAGATAGATATTTACCCTCAGATAGATAGATAGACAGACACTCAGATAGATAGAGATAGATAGATAGATATTTACCCTCAGATAGATAGATAGATCGATAGATAGATAGACATTGACCCTAAGATAGATAGATAGACAGACAGACGAGACAGATGAGATAGATAGATAGATAGATAGATAGATATTGACCCTCAGATAGATAGATAGATAGATAGATAGATTGATTGATTGATTGATTGATTGATCCTTGCTACCCTGAGTCCCATGAACAAAGCCAGAAGTCTTTATGTTGTTCTGTTGCAGAGATATGTGATTTGTTACTCGGTTGCTAGGGTAACCCCATATGGTTGCTAGGCAGTTACCATAGTGATACTTATCAAGTCTTCTTGCCATCCTGATTGAAATAAATCAACCCAGAAGTCTCTACGATTTTCTGTTGCAGAGATATGTGATTTGTTACTCGGTTGCTAGGGTATCCCCATCTGGTTGTTAGGCAGTCACCATAGTGATACTTATCAAGTGTTCTTGACATCCTGATTGAAATAAACCAACCCAGAAGTCTCTACGATTTTCTGGTCCAGAGATATGTGATTTGTTACTCGGTTGCTAGGGTAACCCAATGTGGTTGCTAGACAGTTACCATAGTGATACTTATCAAGTCTCATTGACATCCTGATTGAAATAAATCAACCCAGAAGTCTCTATGATTTTCTGGTGCAGAGATATTTGATTTGTTACTCGGTTGCTAGGGTAACCCCATCTGGTTGCTAGGCAGTTGCCTTAGTGATACTAATGAAGTGTCCTTGCCATCCTGATTGAAATAAGTCAATCCGGATGTCTCTACGTTTTTCTGATGCAGAGATATGTGATTTGTTACTTTCGGTTGCTAAGGTAACCCCATGTGGTTGCTAGGCAGTTACCATAGTGATACTTATCAAGTCTCCTTGCCATCCTGATTGAAATAAATCAACCCAGAAGTCTCTCTGATTTTCTGGTGCAGAGATATGTGATTTGTTACTCGGTTGCTAGGGTAACCCCATCTGGTTGTTAGGCAGTTACCATAGTGATACTTATCAAGTCTCCTTGACATCCTGATTGAAATAAATCAACCCAGAAGTCTCTACGACTTTTCTGGTGCAGAGATATGTGATTTGTTACTCGGTTGCTAGGGTAACCCCATCTGGTTGCTAGGCAGTTACCATAGTGATACTTATCAAGTCTCCTTGACATCCTGATTGAAATAAATCAACCCAGAAGTCTCTACGATTTTCTGGTGCAGAGATATGTGATTTGTTACTCGGTTGCTAGGGTAACCTCATGTGGTTGCTAGGCAGTTACCATAGGTGATACTTAATGAAGTCTCCTTGCCATCCTGATTGAAATAAGTCAACCCGGAAGTCTCTATGACATTCTGATCCTGAGATACCATCTTAGTGATTTTGAATGGAAGTCAAAGGGATTTGGTTGCTAGGGTCATCTAAATGGTTGCTAGGGCGTGGCTTAGTAGTTTCCATGATGATACTTAAAGACTGATTGCTCAACCAATTCAAGCAAGCCAATTCTCATGTCTGTAGGACATTCCGATCAGGTGATATCCATCTAAGCAATTTTGAATGGCACTCAATGGGTTCTGGTTGCTAGGTTTGGTTGCTAGGTTGCACTAAATGACAGACAGACAGACAGACAGACAGACATACAGATAGACAGATATGACAGAGATAGGGAGGAAAAAGGATGAATAGAAAGAATTAGATAGAGAGAGATATATATATAAACATTGTATTGACAGCAATATTGTAAAAACAGTGATTTAAATAAAGTTTGATTGAATTTGTTAGAAATAAAGATTGAACAGAGTGGCCCTCTTCACTTTAAGAGACAGATAGAAATAGAGATTTGATAGAAAAGAAGCCTGAAGCATGTTAAAGCCTTCTGTTGGTGGCTCATATTTGAATTTTGACAGTTGGTGTTGGCTCATCTGAACATTCCGTCAATGTAAGTGAATGGGATTTTTCAAGTGTTTGATCATCCGCTTTGAGAAAACAGTAAGTCCGATCAGTTAGAAAAGATATAGCACACTATTCGGGATTAGTCTGAAGGTCTGTGATGAGTTTGGTGCATGTAGCTTAAAAGCTCTAGGAGGAGTTAGTCTTGGTAATTTTAGTCTCAGAAGAATAATAATAACTAGAATGTACATTTCCTGAAGAAAATGTGAGTGGTGCTTGCAGTGGCAAACTCGTCAAATAGCATGTTATAACTTGAAAAGAACAAAAATTATGGTCATAAATAAATCAACCCAGAAGTCTCTACGTTTTTCTGATGCAGAGATATGTGATTTGTTACTCGGTTGCTAGGGTAACCCCATCTGGTTGCTATGCAGTTACCAAGGTAATACAATACATGGCTCCTTTCCATCCTGAGTGAAATAAGTCAACCCGGAAGTCTGTACTATTTTCTGGTGCAGAGTTATGTGATTTGTTACTCGGTTGCTAGGGTAACCCCATCTGGTTGCTAGGCAGTTACCATAGTGATACTAATGAAGTGTCCTTGCCATCCTGGTTGAAATAAATCAACCCTGAAGTCTGTACGATTTTCTGGTGCAGAAATACGTGATTTGTTACTCGGTGGCTAGGGTACTCTGTTTAGTTGCTAGGGAGTGGCTTGGCAGCTGCCAATCATGAATCTCCAAAGGCTGCTTGTCAGTATGAATGATATAAACCAACTCCCATGCCTCTGTGACATTCAGAATGGAAGATATCCCTCTATGGATTTTGGTTGCTAGGGAGGGGCTAGGAAGTGTTGAGGTGATTCATGATTGGCTGTTTGTTGTCCCGAGTGAAACGAGACCACCCTTGTGTTTCTATGACACTTCTATCCGGAGATATCCCTTTGATATCTTTCATTAGAAGTCTATGGGACTTGTTGGTAAGGTGCTTTAAATTGTTGCTAGGGCGTGGCTTGATAGCTTCACAATGATCCCGAGAGACTGATTGGTCGTCTGAGTAAAATGAGCCCGCCCCCTTGTCTCTATGACACTGTGATCCAGAACTATGTTCAATACAAAATCCCTATGCCATTTCATTTCATGGGCCGTCCTACACCATTGTAAGTCAATGGGGGCAACTTTGGGCAGCTCCTGCCCCCCAGGGGTGCAACTTTTACCCCATATTGAGGTATGCTCTTACAGAGCCTGCCAGCCTCTTCAAATGTGGCAAATCACACGTTTCTGCGAAATCCTCGCTCGGAGCTGTGACGCGTCATATAATAAATATATATAAGAAAAATAAAAATAATAAGTATGTGAGATTACAATAGTGATGCTTTGCAAGCACCACTAATAACTAGATAGGTACATTTCCTGAAGAAAATTTGAGTGGTGCTTGCCGTGGCAAAACTCGTCAAACAGCATGTTATAACTTAAAAAGAACAAAAATTATGGTCATAAATATGAATCTCCAAAGGCTCGACAATGGTTGCTAGGGAGGGGTTAGAAAGTGTTGAGGTGATTCATGATTGGCTGTTTGCTGCCCCGAGTCAAACGAGACCACCCTTGTGTTTCTATGACACTTCTATCCGTAGATATCCCTTTGATGTCTTTCATTAGAAGTCTATGGGACTTGTTGCTACGGTGCTCTAAATTGTTGCTAGGGCGTGGCTTGAGCTTGATCCTGAGAGACTGATTGGTCGTCTGAGTAAAATGAGCCTGCCCGCTTGTCTCTATGACACTGATCCAGAGCTATGTTCAATACAAAATCCCTATGCAATTTCATTTCATGGGCCGTCCTACACCATTGTAAGTCAATGGGGGCAACTTTGGGTGGCTCCTGCCCCCCAGGGGTGCAACATTTACCCCATATTGAGGTATGCTCTTACAGAGCCTGCCAGCCTCTTCAAATGTGGCGAATCACACGTTTCTGCGAAATCCTCGCTCGGAGCTGTGACGCATCAAAGTTTGACGGCATGTTAAGTCTATGGGATTTTTCGGCTGCTTTTTTGCCCCTGGGGTAAACACCGTACCCCCGATCGCTTATAAAAGTCATAGCACACGTGTCCTCAATAGGCCGTTCGATTTGACACTTCATTCGTGGGTCTACGCCAAACTGTGCGGGACGAGTTAGGTGCTGAAGTTTTGTACGGAGATATAATAAAAATAAAAATAATAAGTATGTGAGATTACAATAGTGATGCTTTGCAAGCACCACTAAAAATAAGAAAAATAACTAGAATGTACATTTCCTGAAGAAAATGTGAGTGGTGCTTGCCGTGGCAAAACTCGTGAAATAGCATGTTATAACTTGAAAAGAACAAAATTTATGGTCATAAATAAATCAACCCAGAAGTCTGTACGATTTTCTGGTGCAGAAATATGTGATTTGTTACTCGGTTGCTAGGGTAAGCCCATGTGGTTGCTATGCAGTTACCAAGGTAATACAATACATGGCTCCTTTCCATCCTGAGTGTAATAAGTCAACCCGTAAGTCTCTACTATTTTGTGGTGCAGAGATATGTGATTTGTTACTTGGTTGCTAGGGTAACCCGTCCTTGTTGCTAGGCAGTTACCATAGTGATTGTAATCAAGTGTCTTTGCCATCCTGATTGAAATAAACCAACCCAGAAGTCTAAAACTTTTTCTGATGCAGAGATATGTGATTTGATACTCGGTTGCTAGGGTAACCCCATCTGGTTGCTAGGCAGTTACCATAGTGATACTATCAAGTCTCCTTGCCATCCTGATTGAAATAAATCAACCCAGAAGTCTGTACGATTTTCTGGTGCAGAGATATGTGATTTGTTACTCGGTTGCTAGGGTAACCCCATCTGGTTGCTAGAAAGTTACCATAGTGATACTTATGAAGTGTCCTTGCCATCCTGATTGAAATAAATCAACCCAGAAGTCTCTTCGATTTTCTGTTGCAGAGATGTGATTTGTTACTCGGTTGCTAGGGTAACCCCAGGTGGTTGCTAGGCAGTTACCATAGTGATACTTATGAAGTGTCCTTGCCATCCTGATTGAAATAAACCAACCCAGAAGTCTCTACGTTTTTCTGATGCAGAGATATGTGATTTGTTACTCGGTTGCTAGGGTAACCCCATCTGGTTGCTATGCAGTAACCAAGGTAATACAATACATGGCTCCTTTCCATCCTGAGTGAAATAAGTCAACCCGGAAGTCTCTACTATTTTCTGGTGCAGAGTTATGTGATTTGTTACTCATTGCTAGGGTAACCCCATCTGGTTGCTAGGCAGTTACCATAGTGATACTAATCATGGCTCCTTTCCATCCTGATTCCTGAGTGAAATAAGTCAACCCGGAAGTCTCTACTATTTTCTGGTGCAGAGTTATGTGATTTGTTACTCGTTGCTAGGGTAACCCCATCTGGTTGCTAGGCAGTTACCATAGTGATACTAATCATGCCTCCTTTCCATCCTGATTGAAATAAATCAACCCAGAATTGTCTGCGATTTTCTGGTGTAGAGATATGTGATTTGTTACCCGGTTGCTAGGGTACTCTGTTTAGTTGCTAGGGAGTGGCTTGGCAACTGCCAATCATGAAACTCCAAAGGATGCTTGTCAGTATGAATGATATAAACCAACTCCCATGCCTCTGTGACATTCAGAATGGAAGATATCCCTCTATGGATTTTGGTTGCTAAGGTGCTCAACAATGGTTGCTAGGGAGGGGCTAGGAAGTGTTGAGGTGATTCATGATTGGCTGTTTGCTGCCCCGAGTCAAACAAGACCACCCTTGTGTTTCTATGACACTTCTATCCGGAGATATCCCTTTGATATCTTTCATTAGAAACTATGGGACTTGTTGGTAAGGTGCTCTAAATGGTTGCTAGGGTGTGGCTTGATAGCTTCACAATGATCCTGAGAGGCTTATTGGTCGTCTGTGTAAAATGAGCCCGCCCCCTTGTCTCTATGACACTGTGATCCAGAGCTATGTTCAATACAAAATCCCTATGCAATTTCATTTCATGGGCCGTCCTTCACCATAGTAAGTCAATGGGGGCAATTTTGGGCAAATTTGAGCAGCTCCTGCCCCCCAGGGGTGCAACTTTGACCCCATTTTGATGTATGCTCTTACAGAGCCTGGCAGCCTCTTCAAATGTGGCAAATCACACGTTTCTGCGAAATTCTCGCTCGGAGCTGTGAGTCGTGAAAGTTTGTCGCAATGTTAAGTCTATGGGATTTTTCGGCCGCTTTTTTGCCCCTCTCACAAGCCAACTTAATAAGATTAAATAGAATTTCAGTAAGTCGGCTCTCACAAGCCAACTTAATAAGTTTAAATAGAATTTCAGTAGGTTGGCTTTCTCAAGCCAACCTAATAATAATAATAAGTTTAAATAGGATTTCAGTAAGTTGGCTCTCACAAGCCAACTTAATAATAATAATAATAATAAGTTTAAATAGGATTTCAGTAAGTTGGCTCTCACAAGCCAACTTAATAAGTTTAAATAGTTAATATTAATAATATTAATATTAGAGGTCTGAATAGGCATATATGTTGCTCTTGAAAAGTATTAATATTAGAGAATGCTCTTGAAAAGTATTAATATTAGAGGTCTGAATAGGCATATATGTTGCTCTTGAAAAGTATTAATATTAGAGAATGCTCGTGAAAAGTATTAATTTTTAGAGAATGCTCTTGAAAAGTATTAATATTAGAGGTCTGAATAGGCATAAATGCGAATAACGTTCTTGGGAAAAATTAATATATGAAGTCTGAATAAAAGATTAAAAAGTAAATAAATAAAATAAATCCTGCAGGGTACTTAAGATAGGAATAATAATAATTGCAACATTTAGTGTGTTTGTTGAGAGCTCCGTGTTTATAAAGGCCTTGTGTTTGTAATAAGTGTAACATTTCCGTGCTTGTAAGAATAATTGTGGTTCAAAGAGTATGCAGAGTGAATGTGTATGAACACGTATGACTGAATAAAAATATAAGTCCGGTACAGTATTGGAATATGTGATTAGTCGTTGACCATAAAAAGAACACTGTGTGGATGTAATATGAGCCCAATAAATAAATAAGAGACAAAGGCGAATGAGGTAAAGTTGTTCAATAAAGAAAGTTTGTCATTTATATGTTGAATGAATGTTGAAAATGAAAGCTGTCTCATAAAGTGTGGAAGAAATTTCCTTAGGTAACACATAGAAAACTAAAATCTGAGATAGCGTAGCATGTGTAATCAGTAGAGGGTGCCTTTGCTGCATGAATAGAAAATTAACTCTCAGCTGTGAGGGTTTTTTTTAGAACTAGCAGCTGGCAGCTGACGGTACAAATATGTTAACCTTCTGAACTAGTCAGTCACAGAAGAGAAGTGAACTTCATATAGAGAATTTGTGAAGTCAAAAGAGATATCTGTGCTTAAAGTTTAACCTTTAAAGCACAGGGACAAGTAACAATAAATAATTGAAATTGAAATAAAAATTAAACAACTGTAAAGTAATTAAAATCAGTTTGAAAAATCAGAAATAGCAAAGGGAAAAAGAAAAAAATAAATAATAAAGGATGAGAATAAGGATTAAAGCTTTGAGTCCAGTGTATTAAACTGAAGTCAACTAAGTAATTGGCATTTAAACAAAGGTTGTATTCAAGATAAGTGTTGTTATATTACATAAGGTACAACTCCAGTGGAAATACTAAAATCTAGAAATCCACTGTGTAAAAATCTCAAAGAAATGAGAAAGCAAAATAAATAAATAATAAAGTGACTTGAATTAACTTTGTGTATTAAAAAGTAAAGGTGAAAGAAGTTGGGAAAATTGTTTCAAAATATTGCCGTTGAAGATTAGTATAGAAGGAAATACATTTAAAAAAAAAAATAAATAAATAAAAGATTCATTTATTCTCTAAATGTATTTATTGATTTATCTAAATGAAGGGTGCTAAAATAATTTTTCATTTTTATATGCCAAGTAAAAATGAAGAAGGGACAATTGGAGAAATAAAAACTAAAATCTAGATGAAAACTGATTCTAAAAAGTAAATTGACAAATATATAGGAAATGTATTCAAAATGGGGTATAATAATTCATATATTAGAAGATAAGGAAAATGATTTAGAAAGACATTTAGATTAAAAGGTTAAAAAAATCAATAAATAAAAAGTTAAGAGTAAAAACTAAAAACAGGAAAAGTAAAAAAGAATAAAGAGCTATGTCCAGTAAGTTTAAAATTCACTGAGGAATATGAGGCGTGCAGAGTAGGGTAAAATGACAGGGTCCTTTTTAAAAATACCTCCCTATGTGACCCCAAAGGTCAGCTCCCAAAGGTCAGCTTCCAAAGATCAGCTCCAAATACTTTAGATAGAATGTGGATGTCATTTCTCGTAGTAAAGCCAGTAGTGATCAAAGCCACAGAAAATGGGAAAGGGAGTTCTCTTACGAGAGGTTCTCTCGTATTGCGTAAGCTAGCTTACGCTACGGGAAAGATTCATCTTTTCTGAGATATTGAAGCCAAAAAATTATCCTTAATTTTGTATCCATTGTCAACGCAGTGCGGCAGCTGCAGACCTTGAGCGGGCTAGCTAGCGAGCTCATAGGTTGCTCTGCGGCAACTGCTGCAGCCTATAGACAAGCTTGGGCGAACTCGCATCCAATGAGAGGCGTCCGCGCGCTCACTGCATCAAAGCCCGCCAAAATGGGCGTGACTAGAGTGCATATAAGCGTAGTTCGTAGGCTGGAACCCTGGTTTTCATTGAATGAAGCGAAAATCGCTCGTGGCACAAGCACGGTCGGTTACGCAATACTCGTTCCCTCATCTAGAGAGAACCGAGGTTATGTTAGTAACCGATTCGTTCTCTTACGAGAGGTTCTCTCGTATTGCGTAAGCTAGCTTACGCTACGGGAACCCTTTGTCAACGCCGTGCGTGCCAAGCATCCACTGCATGAGCCCCAGGGAATTAAGGGGGACCCGGGGGAGCCCTTGTGAGTGGGGAATTAATATTTGGCCGGCAAGAGTGCGGGCCAGTGTGTGTGTGTAGTACATAAGCACATAGACAGAGCGGCAGTGCCGGTCTGTGTGGAATGTGTCCCATTAATGCAGCTCATCAGGGGAGCTGTAGCGTATTAAACCGCTAGCAGTTTAGCCTGCAGAGCGGGTACTTCCAGATTGTAAAATCTGACAAAGGTGGAGGGGGAAGCCCAGCCCGCTGCCACACATATGTTGTGAATGGAAATCCCGCTGGACCATGCCCACGAGGAGGCCATGCCTCTAGTGGAGTGAGCCCTAATGCCTAGCGGGCATGGTAGGTCTTTTGACGCGTACGCGGCAGCAATAGCATCCACTATCCATCTGGACAGTGTCTGTTTCGAGGCAGCGAGGAAGGTTTTATTGGTAGTATTAAATATGAGGTATCAAGCTTAAGTGATCACAAATAAATTTTTATACAAATAGACTGGAGTTCTGTGAAAAGTGGGCCGGGAGTTTGGATTTTAAATACAGAGATTTTAAAGAATGAAGGTTATGTTTTGAGTGTTAAAGAAATTATTGAAACGGAAAAGAAGAACGAAATGTACACTGAAGATAAAAGAATATGGTGGGAAAATACTAAATATTTAGTTAAAAAGTTTACAATAAAGTACGGCAAGTTAATACAGAAAAGCAAGAGAAACAAGGAGAGAGAAACAAGGGAAAAATTGAAAAAAGAAGTAAATGAGAATGGGGGAGATATACAAAAAATAAAAGAACTAGAGGGAATATTGAAAGAAATGGAAGAGGAAAAATATGAGGGAGCAAGACTAAGAAGTAAGGCAAAATACACAGTGGAGGGCGAAAAATGTACAAAGTTTTTCTTTAATCTAGAAAAAAGTAGAGGGAAAGCGAAAATGATAAAAGAAATAAGAGGAAATAATAGAGTAGTTGTAGAAACAAACGAGGAAATTCTAAAAGAAATAAAACCATACAAAGAGAATTTGTTTAGTGCAGAGGGAGTGAAAGAAGGAGAGAAACTGGAGTTATTGAAACAAATAAAAACAACAATTGGGGAACAAGACAAAAAAGAGTGTGATAGAGAGATAAGTGAAGAAGAGATAAAAAGAGCAATAAGTGATCTAAACAAAATGAAAAGTCCAGGTATAGATGGTTTGGGGAGTGAATTTTATATAGTTTTAAAAGATTTTTTAGCTAGCATTTTAAAAGAAGTATATGCGGATATTTTTAACAAAGGAGAACTGAACCAAAGAATGGGAATGGGTTGAATGAAATTGATATACAAGCGAAAAGGAGAGAAGATAATAGAAAATTTTAACCAACAGATTGAGGGAAGTAATGCCGAATATAATTAAAACCAACCAAGTGTACAGAGTGAAAGGAAGAGACATAGCAGATACAACAATAAGTATAAAAGATACGATAAGATACATACATGACAAGAACAAAGAAGGGTATATAATTAGTTTAGATTTCGAAAAAGCGTTTGACAGAGTGGAACATGATTTTTTATTTGGTATTTTAAAAAGTTTTGGTTTTGGAGGAAATTTTATTAAATGGATAAAAATTTTATACAAAGGAGCAGTAACAAAAATTAAATGTAATGGCTTTTTAACACAGTGTTTTAAAGTTACTAGATCAATAAGTCAAGGATGTCCACTCTCAGCTCTTTTATATTCTATAGTTTCTGAACCACTAGGTCTGGCCATAAAACAAGAAAAGGGAATTAAGGGAATAAGTGTTGAGGGAGAA
>NW_026265324.1:0-14000 GCF_025860055.1 Xyrauchen texanus | reverse complement strand
CACACGTGTACCAAATTCCAAGTCAATTGGAGCTGAGGTTCAGGAGAAGAAGAGTTTTGTAGGTTTTCCAAAATTTTCAAGTACAGGAAAATCCATAATGGCAGAAGTATGGGTCCTTGAGGCTTTTTTGTTCCCCATGAGAAATGAGGCATGTTTACCAATTTTCAGAAGATTTGGACAAATGGGGTGGAAATTATATCACTTTGAAATTGTATTTTTGAGCGTGGCCTGTAGCGCCACATATGGGCGAATGTGGGCCATTCTTGGTTTGGGGTACCCGTTGGCATGGAGTATCAATGTGCCAATTTAGAACATTTTTGACCAGTGACTTTTTGAGCTATTGGGGCTCAAGGAGAAGAAGAATTATAATAATAAATATAGCTGCAAGCAGCAATGCGGATTCCTCCTCAAAATGGCAAATCATTTAAAATTGATCAGTAGATGGTTGGGGATAAACCCTCCCAATTAAGGAATTCAAAAAACATGTCTTTGTCTGAATCCTAAGCGAAACATTTTCAATGTACAGGAAAATCCATACCGGACCTTATGGATCCTTGAGGCTTTTTGTTCCCAATGAGAAATGAGGCATGTACACCAAGTTTCAGAAGAATTGGACAAATGGCGTGGAAATGGTATCACTTTGAAAATATTTTTTTGGGACGTGGCCTGTAGCGCCACCTATGGTCGAATGTGGGCCATTCTTGGTTTGTGGGTTCCTGTTGGCCTGTAGTATCAATGTACAAAATTAGAAAATATTTGACCAGAAAATGGGAATTTTGGAGTGGCCTGTAGCGCCCTCTAGGGGTGAATGTGGGCCATTCTTGGTTTGTGGGTTCCTGTCGGCCTGTAGAATCAATATACCAAATTAGAAAATGTTTGACCAGAAAATGGGACTTTTGGGAATTACCTATAGCGCCCCCTAATGGCGAATGTTGGCAAATCTTGGTTTGTGGGTTCCTGTTGGCATGTAGTATCAGTGTACCAAATTAGAACATTTTTGACCAGAAAATGGGAATTTCGGCATGGCCTGTAGCGCCCCCTAGTGGTGAATGTTGGCCATTCTTGGTTTGTGGGTTCCTGTTGGCCTGTAGTATCAATGTACCAAATTAGAACATTTTTGACCAGAAAGCGAGAATTTTGGCGTGGCCTTTAAGCCCCCTAGTGGCGAATGTCGGCCATTCTTGGTTTGTGGGTTCCTGTTGGCCTGTAGTATCAATGTACCAAATTAGAACATTTTAGACCAGAAAATGGGAATTTCGGCATGGCCTGTAAGCCCCCTAGGGGCGAATGTTGGCCATTCTTTGCGCAGTACTTCAGAGTGATGTCATCTTGAAGCATGTTAGGTTTGAAAAACCATCAGTCAAAATTACATTTGATCTATTGACACGTATATATTGTTAAAATTTGGACATTTACATAAACACACCCCTTTCAGCCATTTTGTATCATATTCATTTTTCCTAAGTAATGTTTTCAAAGACTTCAATTCTACACATCTGTACCAAATTTCAAGTCAATTGGAGCTACGGTTCAGGAGAAGAAGAGTTTTGTATGTTTTCACAAATTTTCACCGTACGGGAAAATCCATCATGGCGGAAGTTATGGGTTCTTGAGGCTTTTTTGTTCCCCATGAGAAATGAGGCATGTACACCAAGTTTCAGAAGATTTGGACAAATGGCGTGGAAATGGTATCACTTTGAAAAAAAAATTTTTGGGCGTGGCCTGTAGCGCCACCTATGGGCGAATGTTGACCATTCTTGGTTTGGGGGTACCCGTTGGCATGGAGTATCAATGTGCCAATTTAGAAAATTTTTGACCAGTGACTTTTTGAGCTATTTGGGCTCAAGGAGAAGAAGAATAATAATAATAAATATAGCTGCAAGCAGCAATGCGGATTCCTCCTCAAAATGGCAAATCATTTAAAATTGATCAGTAGATGGTTGGGGATAAACCCTCCCAATTAAGGAATTCAAAAAACATGTCTTTGTCTGAATCCTAAGCGAAACATTTTCAATGTACAGGAAAATCCATACCGGACCTTATGGATCCTTGAGGCTTTTTGTTCCCAATGAGAAATGAGGCATGTACACCAAGTTTCAGAAGAATTGGACAAATGGCGTGGAAATGGTATCACTTTGAAAATATTTTTTTGGAGCGTGGCCTGTAGCACCACCTATGGTCGAATGTGGGCCATTCTTGGTTTGTGGGTTCCTGTTGGCCTGTAGTATCAATGTACAAAATTAGAAAATATTTGACCAGAAAATGGGAATTTTGGAGTGGCCTGTAAGCCCCTAGGGGCGAATGTGAGCCATTCTTGGTTTGATGGGTTCCTTTTGGCCTGTAGAATCAATGTACCAAATTAGAAAATGTTTGACCAGAAAATGGGACTTTTGGGAATTACCTGTAGCACCCCTAATGGCGAATGTTGGCCATTCTTGGTTTGTGGGTTCCTGTTGGCCTGTAGTACCATTGTACCAAATTAGAACATTTTAGACCAGAAAATGGGAATTTCGGCATGGCCTGTAGTGCCCCTAGGGGTGAATGTTGGCCATTCTTGGTTTGTGGGTTCCTGTTGGCCTGTAGTATCAATGTACCAAATTAGAACATTTTTGACCAGAAAGCGGGAATTTTAGGCATGGCCTTTAAGCGCCCCTAGTGGCAGAATGTCGGCCATTCTTGGTTTGTGGGTTCCTGTTGGCCTGTAGTACCATTGTACCAAATTAGAACATTTTAGACCAGAAAATGGGAATTTCGGCATGGCCTGTAAGCGCCCCCTAGAGGCAGAATGTTGGCCATTCTTTGCACAGTACTTCAGAGTGATGTCATCTTGAAGCATGTTAGGTTTGAAAAACCATCAGTCAAAATTACATTTGATTTATTGACACGTATATATTGTTAAAATTTGGACATTTACATAAACACGCCCCTTTCAGCCATTTTGTATCAGTATTCATTTTTCCTAAGTAGCGTTTTCAAAGACTTCCATTCTACACATGTGTACCAAATTTCAAGTCAATTGGAGCTCACGGTTCAGGAGAAGAAGAGTTTTGTAGGTTTTAGCAAATTTTCAGCGTCTGGGAAAAATCCATCATGGCGGAAGTTATGGGTTCTTGAGGCTTTTTGTTCCCCATGAGGAATGAGGCATGTACACCAAGTTTCAGAAGATTTGGACAAATGGCGTGGAAATTGTATCACTTTGAATATTTGTTTTTTGGGCGTGGCCTGTAAGCGCCACCTATGGGCGAATGTGGGCCATTCTTGGTTTGGGGGTACCCGTTGGCATGGAGTATCAATGTGCCAATTTAGAAAATTTTGACCAGTGACTTTTTGAGCTATTGGGGCTCAAGGAGAAGAATAATAATAATAATAATAATAAATATAGCTGCAAGCAGCAATCGCAGATTCCTCCTCAAAATGGCAAATCATTTAAAATTGATCAGTAGATGGTTGGGGATAAACCCTCCCAATTAAGGAATTCAAAAAAACATGTCTTAGTCTGATTCCTAAACAAAACATTTTCAATGTACAGGAAAATCCATACCGGACCTTATGGATCCTTGAGGCTTTTTGTTCCCAATGAGAAATGCGGCATGTACACCAAGTTTCAGAAGAATTGGACAAATGGGGTGGATATTATATCATTTTGAAAAAAAAATTTGGGGCGTGGCCTGTAAGCGCCACCTATGGGCAAATGTTGGTCATTCTTGGTTTGTGGGTTCCTGTTGGCCTGTAGTATAAATGTACAAAATTAGAAAATATTTGACCAGAAAATGGGAATTTTGGAGTGGCCTGTAAGCCCCCTAGAGGCGAATGTGGGCCTTTCTTGGTTTGTGGGTTCCTGTCGGCCTGTAGAATCAATACACCAAATTAGAAAATGTTTGACCAGAAAATGGGATTTTTGGAATTACCTGTAAGCGCCCCTAATGGCGAATGTTGGCCATTAAGTGGTTTGTGGGTTCCTGTTGGCATGTAGTATCAGTGTACCAAATTAGAACATTTTTGACCAGAAAATGGGAATTTTGGCATGGCCTGTAAGCCCCCTAGGGGTGAATGTTGTCCATTCTTGGTTTGTGGGTTCCTGTCTGCCTGTAGTATCAATGTACCAAATTAAAAAAATTTGACCAGAAAGCGGGAATTTTGGCGTGGCCTTTAAGCCCCCTAGTGGCGAATGTCGGCCATTCTTGGTTTGTGGGTTCCTGTTGGCCTGTAGTACCATTGTACCAAATTAGAACATTTTAGACCAGAAAATGGGAATTTCGACATGGCCTGTAAGCCCCCTAGAGGCGAATGTCAACCATTCTTTGCTGCAGTACTTCAGAGTGATGTCATCTTGAAGCATGTTAGGTTTGAAAAACCATCAGTCAAAATTACATTTGATTTATTGACAGGTATATATTGTTAAAATTTGGACATTTACATAAACACGCCCCTTTCAGACATTTTGTATCACATTCATTTTTCCTAAGTAATGTTTTCAAGGATGTCCATTCTACAAATGTGTACCAAATTTCAAGTCAATTGGAGCTCACGGTTCAGGAGAAGAAGAGTATTTTTAGGTTTTAGCAAATTTTCAGCGTCGGGAAAATCCATCATGGTGAAAGTTATGGGTCCTTAAGGCTTTTTTGTTCCCCATGAGGAATGAGGCATGTACACCAAGTTTCAGAAGATTTAGACAAATGGCGTGGAAATTGTATCACTTTGAATGAAAAATCACTTTGAAAATCTCTACTTTCACTTTCACTTCTCTCTTAAGATTTTTTTCTGTTTTTTTGTGTGATTTACATAAGCATATCACAAGCAATTTTATTTGAAAGACTATCTAGGCACATAATAACACTGTATAGCTGTGACTGTTTATAACTATTTCAAAATGTAGCCTACAAGCTCACACTTTAAATGGTCAGTGCTTTGATTTTTAAATCATTAAAATAGCAACAGATCCAGTGAAAAAAATGGAGTGATTGTGTTTACATGCCATTCAAAAACGTGGCATTTTACAAGGTAAGAGAGAAATAAAAAAACTTAAAATAATACCATTTGTACTTCTCAATTACTTGGGAATGTCTATGTTCAGGGCCGAAGGCTAAATTGTTACTGTCTCTTTAAGAGGCTTTTATCGCATGATCACGATACTTAAGGCACAGTTCAGTTTAATCTTTTGAGAACTGAGAAGTATCATTATTTTCGTTTTGTGCCATGCTTGTTGCATTTGTATTCATTGTGAGATGATAAAATACAGACTAGCGTGAATGGTTGATTTTGTTCACTTGAATTTTGTGGCGTGTTTCAGAAAAATAATCGCGAAGACAGAGACTGAGCACCCTGTTTATTTATTTTACAAAAGCACAAGGTTTTGTTGTTATTGTAAGTGTACACAAATAAAAGTACACATTTCATAGTTAAGTAATGATGTCTTGCATGTTTCTGTATGGGCAAAAATGGCGCTAGTATTTTGTTTAAGTTGTTTCCGCTGTTTGAGAGAAAAATATAGCAGGGCGTCATCTGGAATAATGCCAGAATAAAATATAATTATTCAGATTTCTTTCTCAACTGTTTGTTCACTTGAGACATAACAGACTCCTCAATATATCATGTATTTTGACACTCTGTTGTATGAAATTGTCCGTTCAGGCGCTAAGCAGCAGCGAAAGACATCGAGTCGCGTGAGTTAGGCAGCGGCAGCGGCTCGCTGTGTCACACAAACAGCTTCGCAAACATGTATTTGAGTTGTTTTGACATTTGTTGAGTTGAATAGTGTAAAATCGGCTTGAATGTTCAAACAGGCAAACATTGTATACAACCGACAAACCTTCATGATGATCGCGAGCAAAAATGATCTACGCCTCGCGGTTTAGCGTGTTGTCAGAGACAATTAAACAACATCATTCTCGGAAGTTTTGATACGTTAGGATTGATCAGCCCATCCCTACTTTCTTTAGACATATGTTTCATGTTTGTGTAAGTTTTTGTGGCGTGTTTCAGAAAGATATTAAGCTTAGACAAAGAGCACACGGTTTATTTTCTTTATTTTACAACAAATAAAAGTACAACTTTCATAGTTTGTGGCGATGTATTAAATGTATCTGTATGTGCAAAAATAACGCAGTATTTTGTTTAAGCTGTTAGCAGCTGTTTCGAGAGAAAAATCTTAACAGGACACCACAGCGGCATCCGTGTTGTTCACAATAATTCATAATTAAATATATTGATACCCAATTTCTTTATCAACTGTTTGTTCACTTGATACATAACAGACACCCCAATATATCATGTATTTTGGTGTATGAAATTGTCCGTTCAAGCGCATGAAGCTGTGGCGAACTCTCATCGTCGTCGGCGTTAGTCGTGACAGCGGCTCGCTTCGCTGTGTCACACAAACTGCTTTCGAAAACATTTATTTGAGTTGTTTTGCCTTTGTTGAGTTGAATAGTGTAAAATCGGCTGAATGTTCAAGCAGGCAACCATTGTACACAACCAACAAACCTTCGTGAAGATCGCGAGCAAAAATGATCTCGCCTCGAGGATTGCGTGTTGTCAGAGACAATTAAACAACATCATACTCGGAAGTTTTGATACGTTAGCAGCTGTCTCGATAGAGAAAAATCTAACAGGACATCACAGCGGCATCACTAGACCCCTTCAATAATTCATAATTCAATATATTGATACCCGATTTCTTTATCAACTGTTTGTTCACTTGAGATATAGCAGACACCCCAATATATCATGTATTTTGGTGTATGAAATTGTCCGTTGAAGCATAAGAAGGAAGCGAACTCTCATCGGCGTCGCGAGCGTTAGGCCGGCGTGACTCGCTTCGCTATGTCACACAAACTGCTTCGAAAACATTTATTTGAGTTGTTTTGCCTTTGTTGAGTTGAATAGTGTAAAATCGGCTTGAATGTTCAAACTGGAAAGCATTAAGACACACAATTGATTTGACATACCTCCATGCAGGCATCAAAATGTCTTCTGTAGTCTAAGTCTGGAGCTCCACCCACTAGGAGACCGAAATGCTTCATTAGAGATTGCTACAGAAGAGCTGCATGTGGTAGACAGAGTTACTCCAGTAGAGGGAGCCTCTTTGCTCAGCCAATGTAAGTGAATGGGATTTTACATGTGGACCATATTTGTCCAGTAGAGGGAGCACTTTTGCTCAGCCATTGTAAATCAATGGGATTTTAAAAATTTTGATCATCTTTTGTGTGTACATTTACATAAACACGTCCATTTCAGCCATTTTGTATTGTATTCATTTTTGCTAAGTAGCGTTTGGAAAGACATACATACTACACACGTGTGCCAAATTCCAAGTCAATTGGAGCTGAGGTTCAGGAGAAGAAGAGTTTTGTAGGTTTTCCAAAATTTTCACTGTACAGGAAAATCCATAATGGCAGAAGTATGGGTCCTTGAGGCTTTTTGTTCCCCATGAGAAATGAGGCATGTTTACAAAGTTTCAGAAGATTTGGACAAATGGGGTGGAAATTATATCACTTTGAATTTTTGTTTTTTGGGCGTGGCCTGTAGCGCCACCTATGGGCGAATGTTGACCATTCTTGGTTTGGGGGTACCCGTTGGCATGGAGTATCAATGTGCCAATTTAGAAAATTTTTGACCAGTGACTTTTTGAGCTATTGGGGCTCAAGGAGAAGAAGAATAATAATAATAATAATAAATATAGCTGCAAGCAGCAATGCGGATTCCTCCTCAAAATGGCAAATCATTTCAAATTGATCAGTAGAGGGTTGGGGTTAAACCCTCTCAATGGATGAATCCAAAAAACATGTATTTCTGTCTGAATCCTAAGCGAAACATTTTCAGTCTACAGGAAAATCCATCATACCTTATGGATCCTTGAGGCGTTTTTGTTCCCAATGAGAAATGAGGCATGTACACCAAGATTCAAAAGAATTGGTTAAATGGCGTGGAAATGGTATCACTTTGAAAATATTTTTTGGGAGCGTGGCCTGTAGCGCCTCCTATGGGCAAATGTGGGTCATTCTTGGTTTGTGGGTTCCTGTTGGCCTGTAGTATCAATGTACATAATTAGAAAATATTTGACCAGAAAATGGGACTTTTGGGAATTACCTGTAGCGCCCCTAGGGGTGAATGTTGGCCATTCTTGGTTTGAGGGTTCCTGTTGACCTGTAGTATCAATGTACCAAATTAGAACATTTTTGACCATAAAATGGGAATTTCAGTGGCCTCTAGTGCCCCTAGGGGTGAATGTTGGCCATTCTTTGTTTGTGGGTTCCTGTTGGCCAGTAGTATCAATGTACCATATTAGAAAATTTTTGACCAGAAAACGAAATTTTGGGAGTGGCCTGTAAGCCCCTAATGGCGAATGTGGGCCATACTTGGTTTGTGGGTTCCTGTTGGCCTGTAGTATCAATGTACCAAATTATAACTTTTTGACCAGAAAATGGGAATTTCGAGCTGGCCTCTAAGCGCCACCTAGTGGTGAATGTCGGTCATTCTTGGTTTGTGGATTCCTTTTGGCCTGTACTATTAATGTACCAAATTAGAACATTTTTGACCAGAAAATGGGAATTTCGGCATGGCCTGTAGTGCCCCTAGGGCTGAATGTTGGCCATTCTTGGTTTGAGGGTTCCTGTTGACCTGCAGTATCAATGTACCAAATTAGAACGTTTTTGACCAGAAAGCGAAATTTTGGAGTAGCCTGTAAGCCCCCTAAGGGCTGAATGTGGGCCACACTTGGTATGTGGGTTCCTGTTGGCCTGTAGTATCAAAGTACCAAATTAGAAAATTTTTGACCAGAAAATGGGAATTTTGGCTTGTCCTGTAGTGCCCCTAGTGGCGAATGTCGGTCATTCTTGGTTTGTGGATTCCTGTTGGCCTGTACTATTCTTGTACGAATTAGAACATTTTTGACCAGAAAATGGGAATTTTGGCTTGTCCTGTAGTGCCCCTAGTGGCGTATGTCGGTCATTCTTGGTTTGTGGATTCCTGTTGGCCTGTACTATTAATTTACCAAATTAGAACATTTTTGACCAGAAAATGGGAATTTTGGCATGGCCATTCTTTGCACAGTACTTCAGAGTGATGTCATCTTTAAGCATGTTAGGTTTGAAAAACCATCAGTCAAAATTACATTTGATTTATTGACACGTATATATTGTTAAAATTTGGACATTTACATAAACACGCCCCTTTCAGCCATTTTGTATCGTATTCATTTTTCCTAAGTAGCGTTTTCAAGGATGTCCATTCTACACATGTGTACCAAATTTCAAGTCAATTGGAGCTCACGGTTCAGGAGAAGAAAGAGTTTTGTAGGTTTTAGCAAATTTTCAGCGTACGGGAAAATCCATCATGGCGGAAGTTATGGGTTCTTGAGGCTTTTTGTTCCCCATGAGGAATGAGGCATGTACACCAAATTTCAGAAGATTTGGACAAATGGCGTGGAAATTGTATCACTTTGAATTTTGTTTTTTGGGCGTGGCCTGTAAGCGCCACCTATGGGCGAATGTGGGCCATTCTTGGTTTGGGGGTACCCGTTGGCATGGAGTATCAATGTGCCAATTTAGAAAATTTTTGACCAGTGACTTTTTGAGCTATTGGGGCTCAAGGAGAATAATAATAATAATAATAATAATAATAATAATAATAATAATAATAATAATAATAAATATAGCTGCAAGCAGCAATGCGGATTCCTCCTCAAAATGGCAAATCATTTCAAATTGATCAGTAGAGGGTTGGGGTTAAACCCTCTCAATGGATGAATCCAAAAAACATGTATTTCTGTCTGAATCCTAAACGAAACATTTTCAGTCTACAGGAAAATCCATCATACCTTATGGATCCTTGAGGCGTTTTTGTTCCCAATGAGAAATGAGGCATGTACACCAAGATTCAAAAGAATTGGTTAAATGGCGTGGAAATGGTATCACTTTGAAAATATTTTTTGGGGCGTGGCCTGTAAGCGCCTCCTATGGGCAAATGTGGGTCATTCTTGGTTTGTGGGTTCCTGTTGGCCTGTAGTATCAATGTACATAATTAGAAAATATTTGACCAGAAAATGGGACTTTTGGGAATTACCTGTAAGCGCCCCTAGGGGTGAATGTTAGCCATTCTTGGTTTGAGGGTTCCTGTTGACCTGTAGTATCAATGTACCAAATTAGAACATTTTTGACCATAAAATGGGAATTTCAGGTGGCCTCTAGTGCCCCTAAGGCGAATGTTGGCCATTCTTTGTTTGTGGGTTCCTGTTGGCCAGTAGTATCAATGTACCATATTAGAAAATTTTTGACCAGAAAATGAAATTTTGGAGTAGCCTGTAAGCCCCCTAAGGGCTGAATGTGGGCCACACTTGGTATGTGGGTTCCTGTTGGCCTGTAGTATCAAAGTACCAAATTAGAAAATTTTTGACCAGAAAATGGGAATTTTGGCTTGTCCTGTAGTGCCCCTAGTGGCTGAATGTCGGTCATTCTTGGTTTGTGGATTCCTGTTGGCCTGTACTATTCTTGTACCGAATTAGAACATTTTTGACCAGAAAATGGGAATTTTGGCTTGTCCTGTAGTGCCCCCTAGTGGCGTATGTCGGTCATTCTTGGTTTGTGGATTCCTGTTGGCCTGTACTATTAATTTACCAAATTAGAACATTTTTGACCAGAAAATGGGAATTTTGGCATGGCCATTCTTTGCACAGTACTTCAGAGTGATGTCATCTTTAAGCATGTTAGGTTTGAAAAACCATCAGTCAAAATTACATTTGATTTATTGACACGTATATATTGTTAAAATTTGGACATTTACATAAACACGCCCCTTTCAGCCATTTTGTATCGTATTCATTTTTCCTAAGTAGCGTTTTCAAGGATGTCCATTCTACACATGTGTACCAAATTTCAAGTCAATTGGAGCTCACGGTTCAGGAGAAGAAGAGTTTTGTAGGTTTTAGCAAATTTTCAGCGTCATGGGAAAATCCATCATGGCGGAAGTTATGGGTTCTTGAGGCTTTTTGTTCCCCATGAGGAATGAGGCATGTACACCAAATTTCAGAAGATTTGGACAAATGGCGTGGAAATTGTATCACTTTGAATTTTGTTTTTTGGGCGTGGCCTGTAGCGCCACCTATGGGCGAATGTGGGCCATTCTTGGTTTGGGGGTACCCGTTGGCATGGAGTATCAATGTGCCAATTTAGAAAATTTTTGACCAGTGACTTTTTGAGCTATTGGGGCTCAAGGAGAAGAAGAATAATAATAATAATAATAATAATAATAATAATAATAATAATAAAACCATCAATTACAATAGATTCCCTCCTACGGAGGAATCTAATAATAATAATAATAATAATAATAATAATAATAATAATAATAATAAAACCGACAAATACAATAGATTCCCTCCTTACGGAGGAATCTAATTACAATAGATTCCCTCCTACGGAGGAATCTAATAATAATAATAATAATAATAATAATAATAATAATAAAACCGACAAATACAATAGATTCCCTCCTTACGGAGGAATCTAATAATAATAATAATAATAATAATAATAATAATAATAAAACCATCAATTACAATAGATTCCCTCCTACGGAGGAATCTAATAATAATAATAATAATAATAATAATAATAATAAAACCATCAATTACAATAGATTCCTCCTCACGGAGGAATCTAATAAAACCATCAATTACAATAGATTCCCTCCTACGGAGGAATCTAATAATAATAATAATAATAAAACCATCAATTACAATAGATTCCCTCCTACGAGGAATCTAATAATAATAATAATAATAATAATAATAATAATAAAACCATCAAATACAATAGATTCCTCCTTACGGAGGAATCTAATAATAATAATAATAATAATAATAAAACCGACAAATACAATAGATTCCTCCTACGGAGGAATCTAATAATAATAATAATAATAAAACCGTCAAATACAATAGATTCCTCCTTACGAGGAATCTAATAATAATAAAACCATCAAATACAATAGATTCCTCCTTACGGAGGAATCTAATAATAATAAAACCATCAATTACAATAGATTCCTCCTACGGAGGAATCTAATAATAAAACCATCAAATACAATAGATTCCTCCTTACGGAGGAATCTAATAATAATAATAATAAAACCATCAAATACAATAGATTCCTCCCTACGGAGGAATCTAATAATAATAATAATAAAACCGTCAAATACAATAGATTCCTCCTTACGGAGGAATCTAATAATAATAATAATAATAATAATAATAATAATAATAAAACCATCAATTACAATAGATTCCCTCCTACGGAGGAATCTAATAAAACCATCAAATACAATAGATTCCCTCCTTACGGAGGAATCTAATAAAACCATCAATTACAATAGATTCCCTCCTACGGAGGAATCTAATAATAATAAAACCATCAATTACAATAGATTCCCTCCTACGGAGGAATCTAATAATAATAATAATAATAATAATAAAACCATCAATTACAATAGATTCCCTCCTACGGAGGAATCTAATAATAATAAAACCATCAATTACAATAGATTCCCTCCTACGGAGGAATCTAATAATAATAATAATAATAAAACCATCAATTACAATAGATTCCCTCCTACGGAGGAATCTAATAATAATAATAAAACCATCAATTACAATAGATTCCCTCCTACGGAGGAATCTAATAATAATAATAATAATAAAACCGCCAAATACAATAGATTCCCTCCTTACGGAGGAATCTAATAATAATAATAAAACCGTCAAATACAATAGATTCCCTCCTTACGGAGGAATCTAATAATAATAAAACCATCAATTACAATAGATTCCCTCCTACGGAGGAATCTAATAATAACAATAAAACTGACAAATACAATAGATTCCCTCCTTACGGAGGAATCTAATAATAATAATAATAATAATAATAATAAAACTGACAAATACAATAGATTCCCTCCTTACGGAGGAATCTAATAATTATAATAATAAAACCGACAAATACAATAGATTCCCTCCTTACGGAGGAATCTAATAATAAAACCGTCAAATACAATAGATTCCCTCCTTACGGAGGAATCTAATAAAACCATCAATTACAATAGATTCCCTCCTACGGAGGAATCTAATAATAATAATAATAAAACCGACAAATACAATAGATTCCCTCCTTACGGAGGAATCTAATAATAATAAAACCGACAAATACAATAGATTCCCTCCTTACGGAGGAATCTAATAATAATAAAACCGACAAATACAATAGATTCCCTCCTTACGGAGGAATCTAATAATAATAATAATAATAAAACCGTCAAATACAATAGATTCCCTCCTTACGGAGGAATCTAATAATAAAACCGTCAAATACAATAGATTCCCTCCTTACGGAGGAATCTAATAAAATACAACACTCTATCTGCTGACAATCTACATTTAGATTCTTAAATAAATTATTTATCATGAAGAGTTTATTTTGTAGATTTCTAAGATTTTATTTGTAAAGTGTGCTTTAAGAGGCACACCAGAGTGATTTCATAGTACCTAAAACCTAGGGTTGAGGCAAACGCAGGGACTCTTATTTTGAAAAGACAAGAGACTTGGCTTGTTACAATGCTTTATATTTAAGTTTTAATGAAATTAACCTTTTGCCTATACAGTACAACTACCAGATGAAGGGTTTTATTTTTATGTGTATATATGTATTTCACCACATGAGGTTTAAATAAGGAATAAGGTTTATTAATATTCACAAGATATGAAGTTGGAGATACAATGTTGGCTATGTGCTGACATTTCCAAAATTTCAACATTTCCATATAGTCACATTTTTCTTTGCATGCATGAATTTAGAACACTTGGTTATCTTATCAAAAAAAGAAATATTCAATGAAGTGAGGATAAACATATGGATAAATATTGACAATGATGAATGATTTAGATACAGCACATCCCCACCAGGTGTCAGTGATGGGTTTTATTTCAGTTCAAGGGGCCGCTGTTATGCTGT